>NC_061802.1:34007858-34307858 GCF_021462225.1 Girardinichthys multiradiatus
TACAAGATGTTACTTTACCTGTACCTTTACTCTTCATGTTTCAGAGTTCAATATTTGGCTCCTCTGGTACCTGGGAATCCTTCTCTCAGCAGCCTGGATACTGCCCTATGCAATCTGGAAACCAGTAAGTTATTACAAAATTGCAGCCTTGCTTGCAGTGCTGTCACAAGACACAATCTCAATTTTACCAGCAAAAAAAAAAATTGCAAATGCTCCCACCTGTTGTGACCTATTGCAGTCCCCCCACCCCATCAGCTAACATGATGCTGGATGGTCTAATCTGTCAGACCTCTTTCGCTTCCTGCTGTGGGCGTCTTGACGTCAGCCTACTTTTGGGTTGGGGGGAGTGTTAGACTTCCTGCAAGTTAGAGCTGCCTGTGTGATCTTGCCACTAAATACGATGTGCCCTTTTAAACACAAACTGCGCAACAGTTAGCTGTTACAGCATTGTGTTTGTGTTTCCTGCTAACCAGCAAGAAAACCTATTAGTACAGAGGCAGGTGTTGCTTTGCACAGGTGGATGTTGGCCCACCATCAACCCAGAAACCACTGTTTAGCTCTTAGTATTATTATTTGTTATAGAATTTGTTTTAAATGCTCACAAAACTGTATAGCAGGTTTCATTTTATGTGTAGAAAAGACGTGTTGCAAGCAGTGATATCCAATATCTCTTGAATTCTTCATTTCTGCCAGTTAGTAATTAAGGGCTGATGGTTGTAATGGATAATGTTTTGTTCTTCCTGAGGCAAAACATCTAAAAGTTTTTTGTTTTGTTCTCTCCAAAACGATTTCTTTTAGCTCAAGCGATGAATAGATTTTTGCAAAGTTGTGTTTCATTTTGCTACTGCGATCCACGCTGTGTTTCTTTGAAAGTTAAACTTTCTGGTGACGTGAAGGCACAGTGTGTGGTTTTCAAGTTCACTCAAAGTGGAGTTTTATGATGTCAAGCTCATTGTGCAAGACTCTATCTCACTTTCTATCTTACTATGTGCAGAGAGGAAACACATTAAAACAGGGGTCTGTGGTTAGGAGCAATATGATGTGATTCATTATCAATTGGCTTAGACTTGGGTTGTTTAGATCTTAATCAGCAGAATTAAATTGAGGTGGCATTTAAAAAAGCGTGAACCTAACATTCTCAATAGGGTTGTGTTTGCAGAGTTTTTTGCTTTCAGAGGTTTCCTAGAACACCAAGGTCAGATCTTTAAGAAATCAGACAGAAAACTTAATCTTGTAGTTTTTGTATCACTACCTGTAATTGTGTTTACTTCTGGTTTTCTTATCCCCATGACCTTGTGTGCTCTGAAGGACCACATTTGATACCTGTTGCTTGGTTAACTTTACACTCTCCTGTCAAAAGTATAACTGATTAGGCTTGAAAGCACGGTCTTGTCTGTTCAGATTGTCGTTATGGACGTGCGGAGGAGTGAAATGATCACATGACACCGGTGCAGAGAAAATGTGCATGGGAAGTGCTATGTTTGCTCGAATTGTTTACCTGCATTTCCCACTCACATCTGTACAGCACATACTGTTCCTACGAACGATCATAAGCACATAAAGACAAATATATCTAATTCTTCTAAATAATTTATCCTCTTAATTTGTGTGCTAGCATTTATTTGACAGCATTCAGACTGATAGAAAGATACCACTTTACTGTGATTATTGCTTTAGTGCTGGAAGGTGTTAGGATATGCTATGCAACATCAAGCTGCAACAGATCTGTTGTTGTCTTTTGTGGAACCAACACCAGACTCTTACAAACCACAGAAACCTCTGTGCCTACTGTATCTCATCAAAAACAAATGTTTTAAGACTGGTGCATTGTTGGCAGTTGACAGAGTTACATAATATAACGTGCAAAAGAAAATGTCTGCATTTGTTACTCCAGGCAGAGCATGGCTATTGGTTACCTAGCTTTAGTTGTTACAATGATCTATGCATATACACTCACCGGCCACTTTATTAGGTACACCTTGCTAGTACCGGGTTGGACCACCTTTGCCTTCAGAGCTGCCTTAATCCTTCGTGGCAAAGATTCAACAAGGTACTGGAAACATTCCTCTGAGAGTTTGTTCCATATTGACATGATAGCATCACACAGATGCTGCAGATTTGTCAGCTGCACATCCATGATGCAAATCTCCCGCTCCACCACATCCCAGAGGTGCTCTATTGGATTGAGATCTGGTGACTGTGGAGGCTATTTGAGTCCAGTGAACTCATTGTCATGTTCAAGAAACCAGTCTGAGATGATTCGTGCTTTATGACATGGGGCATTATCCTGCTGGAAGTAACCATCAGAAGATGGGTACACTGTGGTCATAAAGGGATGGACATGGTCAGCAACAATACTCAGGTAGGCTGTGGCGTTGACACGATGCTCAGTTGGTACTAAAAGTGTTCCAAGAAAAATATCCCCCACACCATTACACCACCACCACCAGCCTGAACCGTTGATACAAGGCAGGATGGATCCATGCCTTCATGTTGTTGATGCCAAATTCTGACCCGACCATCTTAATGTCGCAGCAGAAATCGAGACTCATCAGACCAGGCAACATTTTTCCAATCTTCTATTGTCCAATTTTGGTGAGCCTGTGTGAATTGTAGCCTATTCTTAGCTGACAGGAACGGCACCCGGTGTGGTCTTCTGCTGCTGTAGCCCATCCGCCTCAAGGTTCAACTTGTTGTGCGTTCAGAGATGCTCTTCTGCATGCCTTGGTTGTAACGAGTGGTTATTTGAGTTACTGTTGCCTTTCTATCAGCTCAAACCAGTCTGGCCATTCTCCTTTGACCTCTGGCATCAACAAGGCATTTGCGCCCACAGAACTGCCGCTCACTGGATATTTTATCTTTTTCTGACCATTCTCTGTAAACCCTAGAGATGGTAGTGCGTGAAAATCCCAGTAGATCAGCAGTTTCTGAAATACTCAGACCAGCCCGTCTGACACCAACAACCATGCTACATTCAAAGCCGCTTAAATCACCTTTCTTCCCCATTCTGATGCTTAGTTTGAACTGCAGCAGATCATGTTGACCATGTCTACATGCCTAAATGCATTGAGTTGCTGCCATGTGATTGGCTGATTAGAAATTTGCGTTAACGAGCAGTTGGACAGGTGTACCTAATAAAGTGGCCGGTGAGTGTATATATATATATATATATATATATACAGTTGAACCCAGATATATACATGCATGGTATGAAAAGACATGTAAACTTATTTTTAGACAGTAAGTCAGACTAAATGTTTGCTGTTTAAGGTCAGTTAGGATTCAGAAGGTTTGCTTAATGGCAGAAAAATGAGCAGAATAATTGTTTTGTTTTAGGGACCACAGGAAACTTCGCTGGATATTAAGGTCCCTGAGTCCATTTGCAAACTGTAATCTTTTCTTTTATGTTGGTTCCTAATTAAATGGCTTCTTCCTCTATGAGCGGCCTTTCAGCCCATGTCGGTACAGAACTGATTTCACTAATGACACTTTTGTCTTTTTCTTCTTATTCTGGGTATGATTTGGTCATTTCACACTGAAACATGTTAATCTCTGGGATACAGAACCCGTCTCCTTCCTGAACAGTTTGATAACTTAACATTCCCAGGCTGTTTATATTTTTATATAATTTGAATTTATAGTTTGTTTTATAGTTTATACTTTATAGTTTGAATAGTTGAATATGACACCGTTAGACATCTGGAAATCGTACCCAAGGATGACCCAGACTTGTGGCCGGTCCAATTCTCCAAGTCCAATTCTCTTCCTTATATCGTGGCTGCTGATTTTTTTTTATTGTGAGGTTCAGCTTCAATCGCAATTTACAAGTTTTTACAAGAGTCTATTAAGAATACTGCGGGAAAGTTAGGAATATGCCAATAATATGCCGAATGCCTATAAGAATCAGGAAGTGGGTCAGGATTAAATTTGAAGTCGTTACTATTCTTAACAATTTGTGCCATTTTCCATCAAGATATAATAAAAAGTGATGAGGGACCAGCAGGAGTGATTGTTATTTGAATGATGACTGTTGATATTTCGGAGTTAAAATGTTTTAAGTAAAGTGATTGTTTTTTAACATAAAATATAATAAGAAATTAAATAATAAATTGAATTTTACTTGATTTAATATTTATTATTTATTTAAAAATATATTATTTTGGGTTTTTTTTCTTTTGGCTTTTTACTTTTTTTATAATTATTTTCTTTATCTTTATTTTTATTTTACAAGGAGAGTAGAGACATGTAGGCTGTTTTAGGGGCTACAACGGCCCTGAGTTGTCACGACAACGCTTTATGAATCCCCGAATGAGTTAAGAACACATAGGAATGCCTAAGAATAAATTAGAAATCGGTTACGATGCCTAAGAATGAACAATTAATTTGTGTAGAACTAATGCAGATGTTTTGAATTTAGGAGTTCGTTGCCAGATTTCTGAACAGCTCAAAACCTTTGCATTTTCCCAACTGACTAAGAATAAAATACAAATCAGTTTGTACTAAGTTTTAGCACAATATTTTGCGTTATTTAATGCGAAGAAAATATTAATCTATAACTTTATACAGCCAGAAGCTCATAAAAAGAAATATGACCCTAAAAATACTCTTTATCAAGAGAGTTCTTCACCTGAACAGCTACAATAAGCAAGGCAGCTCATCTGTTCAACATTACTCAGTGATATTTTATAAGCAGATACAGCATTAATTGATCATTTTATGGGACCAAGAGTGGAAAAATAGGTGTAACTGCAAAACAGACTAGCCCAATCATGCTGTTAGTTTTTATGGTTTGTGAACATCATTAACTAGAGTTTGGTTTCACGTTTTTTATCACAGCCATTTTTTTTCATGAACCATAATTATGACAACTTTAATAATCATTTTGTTTCATTACTTTTGCAGCAGTAGGAATAAATCTTGGTCTTAAGTGAAATCAATGAGATCATGTCATACATTTTTGTTTTTCAAATATTTTATACTATGAAAATCTCCTACTTACCCATGCCTCCAATTTGATGTGCTGCTAATGTCATTATTTAAAGCATTTCTAAGTTACCTCTATATACCAGTTCTAACTATTGTTGTCTTTCCTCATTCTGTTCTTGTAAATAAACTGAAAGACTGATGTGTTGCAAAGTCATCGTTGGAACGAGTTAGTTGCAGTATGCAATCCGTTCTCCACACCAACACTGTGCTCCACATTCCAAAGCCACCATCTCCTTCTGATCTGTTTTGATACAGGGAGACAATGGGACAAGTTGATACTTGGTTACAAATCCTACATTTGGTTTAAGCAAACAATCATAATACTTGCTGCTGACAGACTGGAGCAGCTAAAACACACAGTTCATACAGTGCACTCAGTTCCTAAGATGAGAGCTTCATTTTGTTTGTGTTAGCTATAAGGAAGTGTTCTTCCAAGGAACCCTAGCAGGTTTCTGTGTGTGCACGTGTTTGCGTGGGTGTTTGTGCGTCCGCTGCGATGTGTCATACTTGAGCTACACCTTGATAATCATCATTTTTATGGAAGTAGTGTTTAACGGTTGATAATCATTGGGATTCTATTTGGTCGCACTTCCTGCTGTCACCTTCCAAAGTTGTGCTTTTAAAACAAGTAGCATTGGTTGGAATTACTCTTTCATTAAATGTAATGTCTTTGTCACTGAAGAGTTTCCCTATTATGCACTATTGCCAGGTGTTACTAGAAATCCCTACAATAAGTTCACCATATGGCAATAAAGAGGATAGAAACAAAAGACTGTGGACTGTCAGTAAAAAATTATTTCTAAACTGGTGTGAGAGTTGTGAGATTGTGCCTGGCCAGCAAGGATTAGGCCGCTAACATTGTGGTAAAATGATGGCAATGAAAACTATGATATTTGGAGTTTAAAAACTGAGGGAAAACAACTTGTGTACACAGAGAGGTCAGTCCATTCCTAGGAATAAACCCTTAACCAGCTTTGTTGATGAAAACCGGGCCTGCTAAGACTTCTGTTGTAATAATAATGCTGTCACTGCACTGTTAGAGAAAAAAAAACACAGAGGGGATTTCCAGTCTGGATGATTTTTTCCTATTTTCCATCCTTAATTAGAGTATTTACCCGTGATTAGCACATGTTGGCTAAGAATTTGTTGTTTGTGCCATACAGCAGCTTTAGTTGATCCTGTATTGGTTAGTAACACTGATCTCTGACCAGCAGCCTTGGGCACAGGGGTTTGCCCTTTGAATAGCTGTTTCAGTTTGACGCCTGGTGGCTGATTGGATAACAGGAGGGACCGTTTCACCTTTATGAGAATTTAGTTTTGCTTTTGCTTTGAGTGCTCACCCAGCCGTGTTGCTCTGTGGGTTTCTATCCAGCCTTGTGACTTATCGAATCGGTAGGAAACGGAAAATATGCCATGTTGGAAGTACAGGGTCTGATCATTTGTGTCAGAAGTTGATTTTAGGCTCCAGAAGATGTTTGGTGTTCCGAAAAAGTGGCTGTTTATGGCGGGTAAGAGCTGTTTCTGTTCTGCTTGAATTGCTGTCGATGCCGGGCTGTTACCCTTATCATCCATAACTTTTCTGTCTGACTTTACCCAAAGCTGTAGCTGTCTCTGTCTTTGTTGAATTCGCTGTTGCTATCAACTAGTTTCTTAAAACACACCGACAGACTTAGACTTAGACACAGGCTTTATTAGATGACTTTAATCTGTCAACTTTTAACTCCGAAAGAATTGTACATGAATGAAACTGAAAATGTTTATACTCGTTAAATCTTTTGTGTCCTTATGACAATAAACTGTGAATGGGATCCTTTAAGGTGGTATTTTACGTGTCTTCCGCTTACTGCCTCGGTACAGCTACCAATTGCTGTTTACTTTTTAGGTTTACATTTCACTACTTCTTAAAGTACATAGTATTATGCTTAAATTTAGCTGATATCACTTCCTGTGATAAGTGAGAACAGCAGCAAAGACTGTTCTGCTCGCACACGATGTACTTTAAACCAACTAAGCCTGTTTTGTTTTTTTCTCCAGGCAATACCACTTGAATAGCAGCACTACCACCAACATTCCTGATATGCACATGAGCATGTACCCGGGATACTCTGACATGGACTTTACCAGCCTCAGCCTCCCG
This sequence comes from Girardinichthys multiradiatus, assembly GCF_021462225.1. Classification (NCBI taxonomy): domain Eukaryota; kingdom Metazoa; phylum Chordata; class Actinopteri; order Cyprinodontiformes; family Goodeidae; genus Girardinichthys; species Girardinichthys multiradiatus. The sequence goes on from NC_061802.1 coordinate 34,014,982, forward strand.
AAAAATGAGAATGGAGACTTCTCCCAGGTTAGTTTCGAATATGTATTGAGTTCGTTGATCATCTGCAACACATGATATGTATTTTTTGCAATATGCTTCCTTTTACTTTCATATGACAAAAAAGACCATGCATGCTCCCCACACTCCTCTTGCATCTCATCTTTCATGTCTATATTTTACTACAATGCAGCATCGTGCGTTCCATCTCGACCTTTAAGTTAGTTGTATTTAGAGTGACACTAACAGCAGCTACTGTGATGACACAGAATGGTACATTTCTAAAAATGAAGCCATTTTGGGTTTAGTCTAAACTGGGCCAGTAAGTAGGGCAGCTTCTTGGTCTTATGATATAATCTAATTACATTCATGTTAAAAGTCACAAGAAATATTCCTACTGCTGCTAAAATACTGTAACATATCCATTATTGCAATTATAATATTATTAAACATTTCTACCAATAATTTTTTGCTGCTTTAATTTTGAAAAATACGAGAGCAAAATTTAGCAGCAGTCCTATATTGCCTGTTGTGCGGAATATTTTTCTCGTTCTGCTCTTCAAAGAGAAACGCAACTATAACTAGCCGATATTGGCTGGTAAGTAGTCCAGCTGTCTGTTCCAGCAGAGCCTGTAGTCAGCAACTTAACAGACATGCCCCTGACTGTTTTTGACTTTTGCGACTAGAAATATTTATAAACAGCTACAGTTTGTAGTAAGCAAGTGTCATATCCTTTTTTAAACAACTGACCTACAGCGTGAGGTAATAAGTTGGGGAGGGGCGCCACTGTAGTCCTTCCTCGAGTAAACAGCAGTCACTTTGGCACGTCCTGAACACCATAAAGAGACATGAAAAGTAACTTTCACAAAGTTGAATCCCATGGGCTACCGTAACTTTACTGTGTTGGGATTGTGAGTTCCTTTACTCAGAGAAACATGAAAAGGTGTGTTTCGCAGTCACACAGACAAAAGCAGTCAAAGCAAAACAAATTATTGAGCACAATTCTTGTCACTGCAGACAAGATTGCAAAGAACACGATTAATGAAGTAAGTACAGTAGCTGAACTGGGGCCACAGAGTGGGAGTTTTTCACACACTGTTATTCCAGCATCTCAGTAAATTCGGAGCTGCGGAGCTGTTTTAAAAACTTTAACCAATAAAAAGGAGCGAGAACAGAGAAATGGCTAAAACCAGTGACCAGTTTAACCAACATGCTTTACTTTATAATGTCTGAGGCAGCCAGAGGAAACCCAAGGAGGTGAATCCAGAGTCCTCTTCGCCATAAGGTGACCTAACCTCTGCATCTCCTGACTGCTGCAACACCCAACTTTGGCCAAACACTCATACTCACTCATACAAGCTACACTCATACAAATTCCTTGTATGTCCAAAAACGTACTTGGCAATAAAGCTTTTCTGATTCTGATTCTGATTCTGATTCTAATGAAAGCATAGACCACAGAGGGTGTCAAAACAAATGTCTCTATATTCCAGTAGTTAACAAACACAAACATCAAGATACCACCACAGTTCATTAATGTATTCATTATTTTACTATCTCCTGAAACCATTTGCCTTGTAAAAGGCCTTCAGATGACATTTGCTGTAAATGGGTGCTATATATATAGATATGATTTTAATTTATTTCACTAAATTTTTTTTTTTTTTTCAACGGAGTTAAAGGTCTACAACTATCAGGCACATGCAAGAATCTCAACACTCCAGTTTCACAATGATTGCTAAGGCCCCATGGACACGAGCTTAGGTGTATCAGGGAAGTCAAAAGATTTTGCTGCAAATGTTGCATCTCAGTGACATTACCAGTATGTTGCTATCTTTACTAGATAAAACCACATTGGAGGGATACTAATATCCAATAACGAAGTATACGACATCAGAATTTAGGCCCTAAATCTGTTGTGTACAACCTGATGTGACTGACACAGGGACATAATGAAAAGCCATGTTTTAAATGAAATGAAATAAATGAATTAAGTTTCCAGGTGCATTCACTGTTTATTGCCAGTGGTTTAGGGAGTATCTCCGACACCTACACAGAGGAGTTCCACATCATGTTAGCGTCCAGGTGTGTAAATGGGCGTGAAGCTTGTCTGGAACGAAGTGATGTTATTTCTTGAACAAAAGCAACATGTGAAAGTTTTCGAAAGAGAAAAGCAATGTGTCACCCTCATCACATGGAAAGGAGTGCTGACGTGGCTTTAATCATTAATGCGGGCATTCCCTTGTTTCTCATGTGCCTGTAATTGTGTCTGGCTAAAAGTTTCAGGATTCACGGTGAGCCACAGTAGATTTCTCATCTGAATATATTTATAAAGCAGTTGTTTACTTTATTTTAAACTATTGCGATCATGGTTAGTGAATTCAGGAGCAGCAGGTCTGCTTTCCTTGTGCCTCTCTGCGTCTCCGTGAAGGAAAGGGAGACGTTTTGTGCTTGTGTTGTGCTTTCTCAGCTGTTCTTGCTGCTTTTGGGCACGTAGAGTCATGTGAGTCATGGAGAGAAAATGTAAGTCATGGGGTCATCATGACTAATAATCCCCCACCTCACACTCAGCCCATTTTCTTCCATTTCATTCTACCTTTCGTGCCAGTCCTGCCCCATTTCTCTCCCTCTCTAAGTCCGATGTCTGGTTGCATCACATCCAGTGTCAGTTCAGCTGCTGAGCCATAACTGTTCAGTAAACATTCAGAGTTGTGTGGCTGAGTTGATTTGTTGATGAGGTTATTTAGTTTCTCAAGTGATTTTTGTGTTTACTTCTATCTCCCCGTCTCATTTACTGCATTGGGGTCATTAGGGAAATCTCTTTAGGTTTGCATGACTTCCCACAGTGTGAGGGTTTGTTTATGCATGCACCAGAAGTCAACTTGAATATCCGCATATTATAAGGAGCCACGGCGCTGCAGTGTGTGGACAGGATGTATCTGTATATCACTGCTTTCTTGAAAAAACAAGCTGAGGTTTTAATTGTATTGGAATGAATAGGCTCCCCTCCGAGATTTTATAAACCTTTACGATTATCGGTCACAGTGTGTCATTAGATAATACCTGAAGTGGCATATAAGGACACGGGCATATGCATTTGTAGCACTTTGATATAATGGGATGTTGGTCACTTCAGCGATAATTTCAGGCAGTTATGTTCGACGTGTCTGAAAGTTTTTGTTGACTGTGTTGGACTGCTGTTGTTTCCAGCAATCATCATTTTATCAGTAAACATAATTATGAATAATTTATTTTCCATTCTGAAGTTACTTTTCAAGCAAACCACCTTTTCATAACAAGATTGTAGTTTAAAATCACCAAATATTTCTGTTATACCATCCCTGCTCTATGAGCTTTTTTTAAATGACTCATCAAAGATAGAAACTACAGGAATCCCTCATCATGCACTATAGTGCCTCCTCTCCATCTGCTGGGTTTCAGCATTTGAACTTTTATTTTTACTAAAAAATGAGAAAGTTTCATACTTTGTATTTTCAGGGAGTACAAGTAAAACACTGTCAGGATAATGAGCATATTTCAAAACCCAGAAGTGGCTGTCAAGATAAAATATTTAATATCCTGTTGACAGGTGCACCACTTCCATCAAGGTAGCAGCTTAAAATGAACATTCATTGAGAGATAGCTTGTAATAAACAGCACACTATTGGTGTGCAACTGAGATGAATAACATGACTGATTAACTAACAAGCAGCAGCTTGTTGTGCTAAAAGCACTGCTTCAACATAAGGAAACATAAGAATATTTTAATAACTTAGAGCTTTCTTATTAGTAGTATTCCTAGGGCCACCACGAACAACTGTATTTTTATTAATTTACCGACCAACTTTTTGATTAGTCAATTAATCTAAATGACTTACTTTTCTCCATATTTAATTTAACTTAATTTAGTTTTTAACAGTAAACTTTTGGATTTATTGCACAACACAAGACTTTGAAGGCTGAATAGTGAAGTGCCACCTATAGCATGATAAAAAGAAATAAACGGGAGCACTTATTTTTATTACTTACTTTTTAATTCTCTTTACGTCTTGGTAAGCCACTTTTAGTATGGTAGTCAAGCGCTCTGGTGTTTCTGCTGACTGTTAATGTCTAACATGAGGAGAGAGTGTTGTGTATGAGCAGGTGTTGGTGGTTTAAGTAAAAGCACATGTTGAAACACCAGTGCTCCTGCTCCTTATGTGTATCTCTACATTAACAAGTTTTCAAGATTCAGTATCTTATGTCCCTTTTCCATTAGTACCTACTCAGCGCGGTCACAGTACATGTTAGCATTCATGGTTAATTTAATGAAGTGTGGCTCCCCACAGCCTACAAAACTCATGCAGCCCCAAACCATGACTCTCCCACCAACATGCTCCACTGTAGGCAAGACTAACTTGTCTTTGTAGTCCTCACCTGGTTGCTGCCACACACGCTTGAAACCATCTCAATCTGTTAAGTTTATCTTGGTTTCATCCGACCACAGGCCATGATTCCAGTAATCCATGTCTTTGCTCTGCATGTCTTCAGCAAACTGTTTGCGGGTTTTCTTTTGCATCATCTTTAGAAGAGGCTTCCACCTGGGACAACAGCCATGCAGACCAATTTGATGCAGTGTGTGGCATATGGTCTGAGCACTGACAGGCTGACCCCCGACCCCTTCAACCTCTGCAGCAATGCTGGCAACACTCATATGTCTATTTTCAAAAAACAACCTCTGGATATGACGCAGAGCACATCCACTCAACTTCTTTGGTCGACCATGGTGAGGCCTGTTCTGAGTGGAACCTCAAGTCAAGTCAAGTCAATTTTATTATCCCCAAGGGGCAATTTGTCATGCAGACAGCAATGAAAGCAGCCACACAAAAACCAACAAAGTATTAGTCCTTACAATGTGGACCTTGAATTGACCAGGTTACTAACAGCGGGAATAAAGGACCTGTCCTGTTAAACCGCTGTATGGCATTGGTCATTGTGTTGCAGCTCAGTTTCAGGGTATTGACAATATTCTCATAGCCTAGAGCAACAATTCTTCTTTCAGATCCTCAGAGAGTCGTTTGACATTAGGTAACATATTGAACTTCCAGTGACCAGTATGAGAGATTGAGAACACCAAATTTAACACACTTGCTTCATATTCACCTGAGACCTTTTAACACCAAGTCACATGACACTGGGGATACAAAATAGCTAATTGGGCACAATTTGGACATTTGCACCTAAGGGTGTACTTACTTTTATTGCCAGAGGTGTAGACATTAATGATTGTGTTTTGAGTTATTTGAGGGGACAGCAAATTTACACCGTAATGCAAGCTGTACACGTATTACTTTACATTGTATCAAAGTGTTATATATTCAGTGTTGTCCAATGAAAAGATATAATAAAATATTCACAGAAATGTGAGGGGTGCACTGACACTTGTGAGATACTGTAGTGTTACTGTTATTCCTCCATCACACTATTAAGTATCTGCCTCCAGCACCACTTTCCTATGGATCTCATACTGTGTCATTCAATTTCATTTCCAACCAAGCCAGGCTGCTGCAGAGCTTTTGCCCATGTCAAAACAATTCTGCAGTATGAGCGTTGCAACTCTGAGACGCCATATATACCGCACATATGCACTACTAGGATTAAATCGATGAAAGTGCTACTCAGATGTCACAAGAATGATGGAATAATTACATTACTAAATTTAATTCTACACTATAAAGACAGTGCACAGGTGAAGATTCACTTACCTCAGCATGCTAAATGCTTGGGGTGGTTTCAACTGACTGCAAACTGACATACTAATAATTATTCGACCCCATTTGGGGGCAATCATAGAGCTTTTGTGCTCAGACAGGTTATTCTTTAATATGGAGGGAGGGGGCTTACACTTTCCAGACGCAGTAAATGTTACCCACTTCATCCCAATAAACATGCAGTATTCGGAATGGGGATGCATCATAGTCAGAGATGTTCCACAGAACTTGTTTAGACCAAAACAACTTGTGTTTTTCTATTCACCAACATAAACAACATGATGAGAAACAGTTTATCAGCAGCTTTGCTCAAGTGTGTATTTAGATTTGACAAATTGTGCAAATCAAGGCAATACATTTACAAAATCACTTTCAGTGTGTCGTAGCTTCACAGTTCCAAATTCCACATCTTCCAGGAAACTTCCCCAGCAGGAACACGCGCACAAAATATCCTTTAAAACCAGAACATCACCAAACCACTATAAAAAGGATTATAAACAGGGAAAAATATTTACACAGAAAACCTGAGGCTTTATTTTTATTGTCAATAATTATTGGCAGAATGAAGTAAACAAAATATTCTTAGGTAAAACATGTTGTGTTAAATGAATTTAAGGAAAAAAACATGAATAAAAACCTAAAAGAACGAGCTGTAAAATAGATCACATGCCTCTGTGGTTTAAAAAGAACACACGTCTTTACAGTAACATCTGCATACCAGCCCAGGCTTAAGTGTGGTAAGAAAAAAATAAAAAATTTGAGTATTTCTGCAGAGAATAAAAGGGCATTGCAACATTTACTGGAAGACAACTGAGAAAAAGCTATTTTCTCAGCATTCTGGCTTACCTCAAACAGTGAAGAACACTTCGCAAGCACAGACTTTACACATTATATGGGTTTTCTATATACAGTACATTATACACAGAATGTATACATGTTACTCTGTGGTAACATGTATATCATGTACACCCATCTTTGTGCTGTTCTAGGAAGAGTTCATTTGCATTAAATATGGTTTTACAGCACTTTTTTTTAAATTTGCAGGATAGGTCGTATTTAAGTTTTTAACCGGTCCTGCTTATACAGAGCAGTAATACCCACATATGTGTTTGAGGAGGATCAGTGTCTGTCTTTGTGGCAATTGCTTATACCGCTTCCCCATGGATGATTTAAAATGGATGTAATTCCAGTACACACAGGAGTATAAGAGAAACTGAGAAAACAGGAAGGCTCCTAGGAGGATGCATAAACAGAAGTTCCAGTAATTGCAGTTAGAGGCGTGTGTGTTTGAAAACGTCTGCAATTCTGCAGATCTTGTAGATGCAAGAAGTGAAAAACCTTTATGAAATTAATTACTCGTCATTGGATTGAAGTCAGTTCTCTCATGATCAGCTCTTACTGATAATCCGCAAGTCAAATACGAAAATAAATCTAATTTAAAAACAAAATCAATAACTGCTTTGAACTGAAAACTCCCTCTTCTCCCTTCTGTTACAGCATCAACAAGCAGTGTCATCCTTTATGCGTTATCTTTTTAGTTCATAACGTGACTTGGGTCGCATGCTTTGATTCGTCTCATAATGGCTTCATTTTTTGTTAGATTCAAATCTACAACCTCTTGCAAGCAAGCTCCAGCAATTATTGTTGAATAAAAAAAATCTTTCACCTTTGAGTTTGAAAAACAAATTGGAATTGACAAGTCAGACCTCAGCGAAAGTTAGAAATCATAATCGGCCTGGAAAAAATGTCTGATTGGTGCATCTCTAGTTCTCTTTTCTATTAAAAGACGCTTTATGTGTTAACAAAGACATCTGCCCAATTCAGCCTTATAATGTCTGTTGAGGAAAATTGAAATGTTGTTGTCTATATTACGTAAACAGCTAAATTAAAATTAGTATTAAACTGAACATTACGTATGCATTTGTGTTTGTAATTCTGGGTTACTTCTTTGTAGGTTACTCAAACAGAAAGTGTTTCAGTGGCCTGGTTTGAATAAGGAAGTTAAAGGTTAATTTGAAAATTTTATAAGCATGTTGTTTTGTTTGAGCTTTAACTTAAATCCCTTTGGATTTTATCTAAATTGCAGTCTTTAACGTCATTTTTTGTATGTTATCTGGATTTCTAATTTATTGTAATCCCAGTTTGCAGTTGAGGATTCTACCTGTGTTACAGTCTTTCTTTCTATTGTGATTATTATATACATTACACTGTTTTATGTTTGGTGTTTATTTTTATTTTTTTCAAAATTGACAGTATTGTTGTTGCAAAGTGTTCCCAGATGTTTCAGTTACACAACAACGTCAGGGTGCATAAGATACCAGAAGTAAAATGGACAGGTTTTTTTTCTGTTCAAAAAAGTTTAAATACTCGAGGCAGATTTGCAAAAACCCAAAAAAAATAATAAAAGTAATTGTTGCAGGGTTTAAGATATGTACATGATAAGGAGAGATTGTAGAAAAGTGCCTTTACATCTGCTTTTTTTAAACCTTCAACAAATCATATTCTTTTATTTTACACTTTACTACAATCCAATAAGGTGAGTGTTTTGCGTGTTTGATTATAAACTATCTCATCATCGGGGATTCAGTGTTCCCTGATGGCCCTCAGTGCTCCTCCAAACAAATACACAGTCACACACTACTGAGAGGATTCCCAATCATAGCATGATGACACCACGGACAGGCGCCACTCTGCCTCTAAGAAGTCTGACTCCTCTTCTGTCCAGCAGAGATGGACATTAGAGGACCTCACCGTTCCGGCTTGATATCATTCCTTCCTGGAAGCTGACTGCATAAATGGACCGACCCCTGTATCAAAGAGATAAATTACATCAATTTAAATTCTTCCTATTTATGGGGTTCATAAACAGTTAAATTGAATAGCTGATATGTCATCCTTGATCAGCATCTTGGATTTGTTTAAATTGCCAATTTGATAAAAAAAAAAGATTCCCAGAATAAGCTTTTGTGCACTTGTATGTCTTTTACAATCACGCCCTCAGTTCCAGTAAGCGGGAATGACCTTTTTTTATGATGAACAATTGTCTGTTATTGGCTACTGGCTGATGCCTGCAAACATTCTTCTGCAAAGAAAACCTGCAGCTCACACTTGACTTGTTTCATTCACAATTTTAAGTTCTCTAGAATATTCTCAGAACAACCACTTCCACATGTCAAGCTCTGTGGTGTTTAATTATAGAGTTTTAATAGTGAGATAATATTTTGACGGACCTATTATTTCATTGAATCTGCTCCTATTTCCGTATTTGGCTGCTCATGCTTATCGGGCCTTACCTGCCTTCACACTTCTGAGTTGCAGATGGAGATTGAAATTCATGAATTGCGAGTTATTGCAGGAGCAGCAGACATGAAGTATAATATTTGCAGTCAAAACAAAGAAACAAAAAGCAGAGGCATAGTCTAATGGGGAGTCAGGCTCTAAATATAATAATCATTAAATGGTGGCCCAGCCCCATTAAACATAGCTGTAAGCAGCGCTGTGTGAGGAGCGGCCAGGTCCACAGCGCAACACTGTTTACACTACAAATGCGGTTGAGTTACACCATGTACAGTAAAATGGGCCTGACTGCCAGTAACTCTAGTCACTTACCAACAAAAGCATCATTTCCTGAAAGCTCCTCCCCTCCTCCCTCCCTTCTCTCCCCTCCCCTCTCCTCCCCTCCCTTGCTCACTCATTTGCTCTCCAACCACCTTTCTGCACTCAAAGGAACTAGTCCACAATCACTATTAGTGAGCCCTTTATGCAAATACCTGCCTGTCTCCCCGTGAAGCAGGAAGCATGTTTTAGACGTGCTCGTGCCTCTGTCTGCGAGGACATCTGAGCGTGTCTTGTTTGTGTGAGGGCACCTGTGTGGGGGTTGAGGCAGATGTCTGCGCTGAGCCAGGGAAAAGCAGTCGAAGGGCCAGTCAGGGTCCAGTATGGGGTGGTAGCTCACCAGCTGTGAGGTGGTTACCGGCTCTTTGCCTTCCTCATGGAAGTGGCTGACGGATTCAGGGAGTTGAGGTGAAGCAGGAGCTTATGTTGTGTGTATTTTCAACCTCCCTGTACCGTAGCGGTTGGACCCATGTCTCTCATGCAGCTCTGGACTAAATTATATGCTCAGCTGGGACGCCCGCTTCCCAAGGTACGGGTTCTGTTAGCTTCTTTTATGGCCATCTCCTCGACGCTAGAGCTTATTGAGTGATTGTGTGTTATACTTGTCTTCCTAAATGAAAACTGATTGCTTGAATTGTTTTTAATGTGTTATTGAGAAACATGCTTACTATCAATGTATTTATATGTTTGTAATTTTAACTTCCTTGAATGAATTGTTAAAATACTTCCTTATGCTCACGTAGCTAAACGAGGATTTCCTCTCAGTCTTTATAATATATCCACACCATGACACTTCTTAATCAGGTATAAAAATAGCTGTTTATAAACTGTTACTGACGGAAGATGCATTTTTATGTGTAATACAGGGCTGCCTGGTCATAGGAAAAGTCGTAATCTGATTTTTTGAATTGTAATTTAAATAATTATCACTTTTTCTTCTTGAGTTTGAAATCACTCTGCATTATATTTTAACAAATACCACTAAACTTCAATGAAAAAGTGTAGCATCACCCTAGCAGGAAGCTGCAGCGACCAATATGCTCTTTCCATTGCTGTTTTTTCCATTGTTAACGTCATTGTAAAGGTTGGAAAAACGTTTGGTTGTCCTAAGGAAAACCCATATGTGAGATCACATCCACATGTTAAAACACAGTACACAGTGTTCTTGTTTTCCAATGGATTCCTCCATCTCTGTTTTTTTTCTTACATCGCAGAAGTCGTAAAGGAACCAGATTGTAGCAAAATTATTTGCGTACTAATTGATTTATAAATGGAGCAGGCCCAGTTTATGACTTGTATGAGACTGGGACTACTTTGCAACGTAAACAGACATTAGGCTTTCATGTGGGCTTACTTCAATGAATTAGGTTGAATTTATTTGCCGGGCCAGACCCTTGCCAGTCAATCCTCCACTGATCCATTGAGATTCAACAATCCCAACCAGGGACTCTGATGAGTAATTATCTGCTTTGTTCCTTGCTTCCTTCCAGTAAGGGCAACAACCTGATAACTTGTGAGGCTAAATAGCACTAAATTGCTGTTATGAGTTGTAAATAGGGCTGCCTTGTTTTTTTTTTTCTATTAAACCGACACTCTGGTTAGATGTCCGTTCAAATCTGCGTAATATGACCTCATAGGGGCAATGACTGTTGAGCCTGTTTCCACTGAAATCTTGATTATGTTTATTGACTAACCTTCTCCATGGCAGCATGTGTTTGTTACACTGACAAATTGTACATGGCTTGTTTAAACCTTACATTTCTACATTTTAACACAGACAAGCTAATTCACAAATAATGTACACAATGAAGTTACTTTTTTTTTTGTTAAATGCATTGCAGGGTTATATCTTTAAAGTAATATTGTTCAGATGGTAACACATTTACAAAAAAAGCTGTTAATCTCTCCAAACAATGGTAGCTGTTTATACAATCCTTTCAAAATATATTCTGCAGTATTATTCTAATTAGTGGAGGAAATTAAAAAACCCTTGTGTTAAAATTTTAAAATGTGCACAGAAAATAGGCATCAAACAGGAATGAAAGTGAATCTAATTATTAATGTCTCAGTTTAATGTATAATTTTGGTATCATTTCTCTGTCTGTTTAATGTGCATTTACACCTCTTTTTGATGTCTGTTTACTCACTATTTAACTTAATTTCTGCTTCTTTACATTTGGTCTATGAATGTCAAAAATGACCTAAGAAAAAAAAAACAACATCATATCATCAGTATTACCATGCGCGCAAAGTTTAACCGAATCTTTTTAGTGGATTTTAGCAAACCACACTGGAAACATCAAACTAATGTCTTCCTATGCAGTTTATGTTGCACAGTGCAATCAAAACGTTTTCATTTCTGTCTTTAAAAAGCATCGGTAAACTCTCTATGTTGGCACATGCTGTCGGTTTCCTGGTATTACATCAAACCTCAAGCATGACCCTGTGCGTGCAGCTTACGGGAAGTGAATAAACAATAATGGAGAGGATGAGTGAGAAGCATTGGGTGGGGAGGGTTGTGTGCGGGGTCTGCTCTGAGAAAAGTCAGGAGGATGGGTGAGAAGTAAGCAGTATTTCTGCTCTGTCAAGAAAGGTTTTTATGGTCAGAACCTGGCTTTGTGTGATGGATTAATTCCCATTAGGAGCGCGCTCAGTAGGTTAAACCTGAATTTCAGATTTGATGTCTGAAGGCTTCGAGGTGGTGTTAGGTTCAAAGAGAGCAGGACGTCTTTCTTAAAAGTCATTGCTGGGCGGAAAAAAGCCAGAAAAGGTGTTGTGTTTCTTGACGTCAGACACAACAATACAGCTGCTATGGATGTGTGTCAGGATCAGAATACAAGCCATATTTATACAATGTTTGCATTGTTTTTTTGTTATTTTTACAAATAGCACAATGAGAAAAACTACAGTTCAAGTTATTTTCTCCCCCCCAAAAAATAGATTTTCCTACATTTCTCACTTCTTTTTAAATTGAAAATATTGGTTGATTTTACTGCTACTGATGCCTTTTAAGCATTTCACCTTGAGTAACACACAATATGAATTACTCTGAAATTTACAAGGTAATATACCCACTTTCTGCCCAGCTTAAGGAAGTCTTTCTTGTGTGAAATAAGCAGGCATTAACCATATTTTACCGTGCCTCTATCTATGTGTCTCTTTGCTGTAAACTGTGTAAATATGTCACTGAAGTGTGTGTGGAATATTGGTTTACCAGCCTGAGATGCCTCTTGAGCGCCAACATTCATTAACTTTATTTGGCTTCTCTGTGTGATGTCCCACACTTCAGTTTGACCTGTATGATAGCATTTTAATATGCCAACCAAGCCTAGAACTTAACAGGCACAAAGGTCAAGGCACTGAGTCACAGTCAGAAAGTGGCCCTTTGACCACAGGTGTGTGAAAATGTGGGTGTTTGGCATGTACAGGTCATATGTCACGCCTTTCGGGCTATTTGAGGTAATATTTGTAGCTGACCTGCTTTTATTCATTTCGTGTAGATTTCCCAAATAGAGCTGGAGGAAAATATGCAGATGTTCTTATTTCAGATTTGAGAACCTTAAATGTTTTCTGCATAAAACATCTTTAAACTAGAAAAATTTGCATTTCCTGCGAAAATGCAGTGTGAATGCTGTAAGCTGAAATTTTTAGCTGAAAGCTGGCAGAAAGAAGCTGAAATTGACTGCAGAAAATCTGCTGAAATCTGATAAATTAGTAGAAATAGCAGAAACAGCAAAGAAAAACTGTCATGTGATCTGTTTGAGCAGGAAGACTATTAGCTATAAAACAGCTTAACAATGTAAAGTTACCTCAAAACTACTTGTTGAAAGAGTTGTTGAAATGCGAGAACTGGCAAAAACTTTAAAAAAGCAGGAAAGAGCTGCCATAGATGAGCTGAAAAACCAGAGTGAAGCAAAAATATAGCCAAAGAAGTTGAAGTCAGTGCTAAAATACACAGAAAATTGCAGAAATTTCATTAAAAAATTAACTAACAACAAATACGCTGACGAAACACAAAAACAAACAAGAAATTGCCAAAAAAACGCAAAAGTGTTCTTCAACTAAGAGAGGAGAAAGAGAAGCTAAAATGATAACATTAGCATATTGGCTATCACTAGCATGAAGGCTGATATTAATTTAACCCATCTACCATGCAAAAAGCAATATATAAGCTAAAATGAGCTAAACTTCTAATGCTTACTACAGCGTATATTCAAAAGTCTATGAAATTGCCGTTTAAAACTATTCACTCTTCAGCATTCACACAATAATAATAGTAATAAACTAGAAAAGTTCGGAAGAAATTTAGACGGGGCCTGCCTCTTGGCGCATGCTTCTTGGACCAGAGCCAAATGTTGTGGGGCTGAGGTACAGAACCAAAGCAACAGAACGGTGTGCATCATGATTGAGGGTAGAAGGTTAAGATGTCTATCTAGACCTGTTCTTGTTTCACCAGTAATCATGCGTCCTTGCATTGCTTTGGCAGTCGCCAATAAATAAAGAGTCCAGTTTAGAGATGTGTATTAATAGGTGCCACCAGACAATGGCATGGGAGTCAAGCCACTCACTGTTCTCCCTTCATTACTGTGGCAGGCCCCAACTAAGGAATGTTGAGACTTTTATTTTGTAAATATCAGTGAGTTTATTTTGAAAGGATAAAGTAGATCCATTTCCATCACAGAGTCCCAGCAATAGTGTTAAGACCAATGCTGCAATTATTGCTGTGTGAAATATGAAGGCGTTTATTTTCTAGGTATGTCTAGGTGTTGTTTTGAAAGTCCAGCATGGTTGTCCTTTCAGGTCTGGCGTACTTCCACTAGATATAAAGAACCTGTTTGCGTTTCAAAAATCATTGTGTATGCTATTATCAGCTTAAAAAAAATCAATACAAACTATGGAAGCTGAGGCTTTTATTTTGAACGTTTCAGTAAGCCTTATTTCAAAGGACTAGCATAGTCCCATTTCCAACATTGTGTGAACTCCAACAGTAGGGTAATGCCCAGTCCTGCAATGATATATAGTTTAAAACGTAAAGGCTATTATTTTGTAGAGCATGTTTTGTCTTATTTTGAAAGTCCAGCATGGTTGTCCTTTCTGGTCTGGGTTAGTTCTGTTAGTTGTTCTAAAATCATTGTCTATGCTATTATCAGCTTAAAAAATCATTAGTAACTATGGAAGGTTGAGGCTTTTATTTTGAAAATTTCAGTAAGCCTTATTTTAAAGGGCTGATCTGGTCCTATTTCCTACACTGAATGAGCTCCAACATTAGTGTGAAGCCCAGTGCTGCAATTTTCTATAGTTTAAAATGTAGAGGCTTTTATTTTGTAGAGCATGTTTTGTCTTTTTTTGAAAATCTAGCAGGTTTGTCCTTTCAATTCTGGGTTATTTCCATTAGTCATATAGAACCTGCTTGCTTGTCTGAAATCATTGTGTATGCTATTATCAGTTTAAAAAATCATTTGTAAATGTGGAAGGTTGATGTTCAGTGTGAAAAAAAGGCTTTTATTTTGTAGAGTATGTGTAGGTCTTATTTTGTAAATCTATTGTGGTAGTCAGCTATGACTGACTTATTGTGATCACTTATGGAAGCTTCTGCCCTGAGCTCAGCCTCAGAGCCAGTCTCTGTCAGAGGTTACTTAAGGTCACTGGCAGCTGTGTTCTGTTGCTATGGTAATTAATGAGCGCCCAACAGCTGCTGTTTCTCACTCAGCAGCACCTCACTTTGTGTCTCATCATGGCCTGGCTTTATAACATGGAGGCGCATGCTCCTGAACTACTGCCCATAACCCGGAAACCGTAAGGGCTATCGACGTCATTCTTGGACCGTTTTTCTCAGAACGGAGAAGAGAATGAGAATATTAACACATTTTTGTTGAAAATATAATAATGGAGAAAAACACAAAAATGTCTGAACATGCTGTCGAACAACGTCTAATACCTCAGAAACTATAAGCGCTATCCATGCACTGTATTAATCAGCAGGCCCTGGTGAACAACCATGGAGCTTCTCAATTTTCTACAAAAATCTGTCTAGGAGGTGTGACCCTGTAAAAAAGCGGATAATTTTGACCATTTTTAACCTGAGTGAAGGTGAATTTTTCAATGTCAAACAAACCTACTTCACGAGGAAACAATAAAAAGTATCCAAATAATTTTTGGACCGTAGGTATCAGCAGGGATGGGTGAACAATCCTGGAGATTTTCATGTGTCTACATAAATCCGTGTAGGAGATGTGACAGATAATTTTGAAATTTGTTAATTTCAAGCGATTTTGAGAAGGACAGATTTGGTACTCCTAAACAAACCTTTTTTATGATAAAACGATAAAAGGTATCAAAAAAATTCCTTCACAGATTTTTTGCTCTGATTCTTTCTGAAATTCCTATAGGTTTTCCATTCAGGGTGTGTTGACTTTGCGTTGCTCCCAGACGTGTTGCGTGAAATCCGTTAGTCCTACATTAATGAGGGTGACATTTTCTGAATCGCGAAAGAGCATCCTACATTTTGATACCTAATTTGTGCCAGTAGAGTGAAAATTGAGCAAGTGAGGAGAGTTTGTTCGTACTTTCTCAGGTTATTCAACAACCTAGAGCGTACACTCTACCAACTGACGAATTCCGCCATAGGATTACATTATAAAATCAAAAACGTCAAAAATCTTGCCTAAAATTTGAATCGCAATTGTAGAAGAACCGTAATAGATATCAAAAAGCTGAATCATCTGAAGATAGCTTAATGTCTTGTGAACATTTTAAAAGTTGAATGGTGTTTCTAGCTGAAAGTATGCAGAAGTAGTAACCTGCTAAAGAGCCCAAAGTTTTAGCTGAATTTTGCGGAATCTTTAAGATTTTCCATTCATTTCAATGGGCCAAAAATCGGCACAAAAAGCTGAATATTTAAAAAAGTATAAAAAGTATTAATACCAAAAGTCATAGCCGTAATGTCCTAAATGAGCTGAACATTTTAAAAGTTGAATGGCTGAAATAGCACAAAGTATGAAGGAGGAGATAGGTGCCAAAAAAAGTGTTAGATATACATAATAATAAAGAGAAACAGGATCTTCAGCATTCACACAATAAAACACATTTGTTATATCTCCCTCGTATATTAATGGAGCCCTATGTTTAAATAAAACCTGAAAGTATGGTTGTTATGGAGACTTGGTGACCCCAATATGCAGCTCTCTGCGGCAGTTTTCTAACAGCGAGCTTCTCCCTTGCCATCCTTTTCTCTGTGCGTGGTGGCGAGATAACCTTGGATCTCCTCCCACCTTGTTTGTTTACAGTTCGTTCCAGTTATTATTCTGACTGTAGATATGAGCATCTTATGACACGTTGCTATTCTCGTTTTGCCATTTCCTGAGTTCCCTGTTCTGTTGTCGTACACATTTTAAAGAGACAAAAAGTAACAGGCTTCTGTGTCAAACTCAGAAAAATATAAAGTCATGGTTTATACATTAAGAGTTCCTAGACACCCTGTAATAAACGTGAAGTATTTATTAAATAACGCTTCAGTTACATGTATTTTATGGGCACTTGTAGAATGAAATTATGGTGACACCTTTTATTTGGTTAAAACAGTTATTCTTAATGTTTTTTTTTCACTCTCATTGAATAAATATCCTCAAATGTTGGATTTTTAATAACATTTTTCAGTTTATTTTAAGGTTTGTTGGATGTCTTCATCAGGAATAACGAGAAGTATGGAGGGCTCTGTATGGACGATTGTTTTATTCTACTTTATATAAAATATATATATATAATGTAAGATCTTCTCTGTTTTTTCTGTAGCTGTCACAAATGGCAGAGGTCACCCCTGTTCTGCAAGAGTTTGCGTGGTGTGCTTTTTTAAAATGTCATGTTTGACTGTGACTTCATAATTTATGTCCACACTCCTCTCACATCCACTTCTCCAGGGGTGCACAGGTTCTCAGATGAAACAAAGAAACAGAAACATATTCACAGTTTGACTCTGTGTTCAATGTTTTTGTCTGCTCTGAGTTTCATATTTTCCAAAGGGAAGCAGACTCGGAGAAGGGCTGGCATGGATTTGGTATTTTGGTGTACAGTTACTCACATTTCTTAGTAGTTTGTCATTCATTACTAGGTATTTTATTGAGAATTCATATATAAAGCTGCGTATGAACCGTCCACAATGTGAAGCAGCTGATATCTGGATGTTTTAAAGTCAGTACAGCTAAATAAATCCACACTGAACATTCTTGGGATGCTTTCAGCAATCTAGCTTCAAGGACAAACATAGTTAACGTACATTTTGATTCTAATTCCTTTATTTATGCTGAATGGCCTTTGCATGAGACTTGATTAAGCATCCTCAAATATGTACATTGCAGAATGTCATAGTTTCCCCTAGTTAATGGTACAGTTTTACGTTATGGAGACATGGCATTGTCAATGCCCTCTCCTCTTCATGTTCCTTTTTGTGGGTGACTTCCTCTTGGCCAAACCAAATCCGTAACAGATCTTTTTTTTTTTGCTGCCTACTTTCTGTCTGCTCTATTATTTTGCTGCCTCCGCTCTTCATGCCGTATGGTTTGCTTTGCCAGAGGAAAAACTTGAATTCTCATGGCTCAAAACTGTGTATTATAAGAGTATCTAGCAATCGCAGCCAGGGAGCTTCTGGTAAGCTCTGTAACATTTAATCTGAAAAACATACTATCTCTAACTAATTTTTTAGACAATAAATAATATCAATTGATAATAGCATTCTTACTTGTACAAATAAAATATGTCCACAGCTCCAATTGTATACTAGTAAGAAATATGTTAAGGAATGTCTGAAAATCCCAGAATGTTTACATTGACTTTTCAACATTTATTAGCCACATTGGATATGTATTCCAGATATCCACAAATCAGTTCTTACTAGTAAACATTTCAGAAATTTTCAGAAATTGAGAATAACATTGTTCTTATTCAAATCACATTTCAGATTACTTGATGTTATTCTCAAAAGAAGAGATGACATAACTTTTCCCATTTCATTTGTTTTAAGGTTGCAGCTGTATATATCCACAAATACAGCCATCCTGTCTAGAAATAACATTGTGGATATCTGCAACAGAGTTGTTACTAGAAGAAAATCTCCTTTCAGCTGTCTCTGATCTCATTGTTATGTGGATATCTTTAAAGAATTGATCAAATATTGTTGGTAGGTATAAGTCTGATGATGCTTTTAAACTAGTCAAAATATGACTAATCCACATTCCAAATGACAGATATACTGGTTAAAATGTGCTTTTTTGCATGTCAAAAATGATATTCGAGATATCTGGTATAGTTTTTCATGTAAACTAAACTAATCTAAAATTAGACTTATTACTTGTTACAGTTGCTTTATTTATATTTAAAATGACAGTTTCTCTTCTGTATTTGTGGGTAGCTGCAGCTCCAGACCTGTGGTACTGGAACAGGAAATGTGATGTCATTTGTCTTATGAAGAATGTTGTTTGAGATATCTGAAATGTTGTTTGTGAATAGGAAGAATGTCATTGTGATGTCTGAAATTCAAATTTTTAGTAGGAAGTTTTGATTTCTGGATATTTGCCTTAAAGATCCTCCCTAAGATAAACGCTAACAAGGCTGTAGTCTCTGCTGTTTACGAAACTTGTAGCACTGGTCTTTAAAACTTGCTTCGTCAGCCAGCTGCTCATTGGGACACTTGACATGACATCCTTTTATTTTCCAGAACATATGAAAACAATGGAAAATTCCAAGGAGGACTGTAAGCAGCAAGCTGTCCCTCGCTTGCGTTTTTAAGACTTGGCACGGCATGAAGGCCCTCTTGTCAGGAGGTGGTTGGGCCAGGTATATTACTTTGATTGGCCAAGGGCAGCAGGTCTGGGACAGGCTGGACTGGAGTCATTGTGACTTAGTCAAGCACACAATCATTTAGACTTTTTAGACTTTGAAAGGTTTAAAAAAGACACCTAATAATCACTCATTGTTCCAGTATTTACCCTGAAAATCACATGTTTTAGCTGGAGTCAGTCGGGTTTTCTGCTAAAAACCTGATAACATTTAGAATTTGAAGGCAGTTTTTCTTTTGATCTCTGAAGTTGCTAAAAGTGTGGCTTTATGTTGGCAGTGGAAGACATTTAAGAATTGGAACATATTTTCTTTGAATTGATTTTTGGGCCAAAGCAAATCTAAACCTTCTGTGTGTATTAAAACAGTAGCTCCCAGACATATCGGCTCTTTTGGCCCATCAAAGGAAAACCTGATTCTTGTCACATCAAAGACAACTCTTACTGTCCAGGAAAGTTTCGGGGTAGAGACTGCCATACGCCACAACAAATCACTTTATTCCTTCAGCTGTCAAGGTTACCAATAGCAGCTGGTCGGCACAGTCAGTCTCAGCTTTACAGTGCCTTGCAAAACTATTCGTACTTTTTTTTTACATTTGGTTGAGATATTAATGCAAACTATAAAGTAATTTATGGAGATTTCTCTCAGAAGTACCATAATTAGTAAACAAGAGTCCATCTTTGTGTAATTGAGTTTCTGAATAAACCCTTTTGTGTAAAGGCCTCGGAGGTTTCTTGGAGAACATTAATGAACAAACCACATTATGAAGATCACGGAACATACCAGACAGGTCTGGGATAAAGATATGGAGAAGTTTAGAGCAGAGTAAGGTTCAAAAACAATATCCTAAGCTTTGGACATCTTATGGAGATGGAGATGGAGCTCTGTTCAATCCATCATCCAAAAGGGAATAAACCGGAGGCTGGGGAAGGATTACTTGAGAAGCAGTCAAGACCCCTGTGATAACTGTTGAGGAGCTGCACAGATCCAAGACTCAGGTGGGAGTATCTGTCGCCAGGACAGCACTTACCCATGTACACCACAAACCTGGCCTTTATGGTTAGAAGGACGCCATTGAAGTCCCCTTGGCATATTGCTAAAAGCCATTTCAGGGATACAGCAGACATGTGGAGGAAAGTGCAACAGTCAAATGAAACCAACATTCAACTTTTGAGCCTGCAAAATGCTGTGTGGTTGAAAAGTAAAACTGTACATCACCCCGAACATATCATTCCCATGAAGAAACATGGTGGTGACAGTGTAGTGTGAGGGTGTTTTTCATCAGCAGGCGGGGAAAAGCTAGTCAGAGTTGACGAGAAATGCGTGAAGTTAAATGCAGAGCGATACTAAAAGAAAACTTGTTGTGGACTTGAGGCCGGCGCAGTGGTTCATTTTCTATGAAGACACCTACCCTAAAACATGCAGTCGGAGCTACAATGAAATGATTTAGATTTAAACATACTCATGTTTTGGAGTGGTCCAGTCAAACTCCAGGCTTAAATGTTTGAGAATCTGGCAAGACAGAACATCCATACTAAAAAAAAAGAAGAACATCCACACTATTCGATCTGATTGACCCAATAATGCACTACTGACTGCTGTTCTATGAACATGGAAAAGTTGAATTTGCTGGAAAGTCAAGACACATCTATGAGGCTTAGTGCTGTCCTGAAAAGTCTCACCTGACCAGACATGATGGGGCCGTGTGGACAGCTGAGCATCTCATAATCCTGAAAGAAAAACAGACGATCTGTAGGTTTTCTGTTCCTAACCTCAAACTCACTTTGTAAAGAGACACACACACGCATCCATCAATCGGGTCCTCTGGACTGAATGGAAAAGGTCAACAGCTGGCCCCTGAGGGTAGAGCTCTTCAGTCAGCTGGTCATAGTGGGCAGTGTGGGACATTTCACAGCTCTGTGTTCCACCACCTCTCACAAACACACACAAAGAAACCACAGAAACTGGCAGATGAGATATCAGGGCTTCTACATGGCTTACTTTCAAAGTCTGAAGTCGCCTACATCGCAAACTGCTGCTACTTCATAGTTGCAGGCATAGATATGAATCTCACATCCCCTGTTTTTGCTACTGTTGTTGCAGCTATTTTTTCAGCAGCAGTTAGAAATAATGATTAATTCACACTCTTAGATTTGTGTGAGAATTTTCCTATAGACATGCTGTTTGTGTTTCAAACAAAGAAAACTCCAAGACATAATGATGGAACAGATTATCTGTGAAGTGTTAAGTCTAGTTGACAGTGTTGCTGTGACAGAACTCCATGGGAAGTCTTAAACTGGAACATACACCATCAGCATATAACGGCTCTTTGAAGAAACCTGTATTAGATGAGCTACAACATTATTTAATTTCCCTTTGAGATTAATAATGTAATTTTGAATTAAATTGAAACTACAAAGAGAAGCCAAAATAACAGAAGGAAAAACAACTGACAGAAGGATAGGAAACAAGTTGGGCAGTAGCTTAATTTTCAAGGGAAGTTGATAAAAATGTGAATGGATGACATACACATACAGTTGAAATGCTGAGGTCATTTTAGGTGTCAGTTTGTATGCCAGTGGGTGTGCAGGGGAAAGGGGGTGGCCAGGTTGACTTGTTTCCTGGCCTTGGAAAAGCAGCCAAACTGGCAGTGTGTAGGAGGGGAAAGCCCTGTGGCTGGGCCTGGCATGTCTGAAACCTCAGCCTTTGGCCATGCACTGAAGCAGGTTATTGAGTTTAACAGGAGGTTGCTCAGGACTGATAACACTGGCTACCTTCACACAGCAGGAAAATGCGACCCGTATCTGACTTTTTCATGGCAGTAAGAACGGAACAATTCCGATTTTTTTTCACCTCTTAATAAAAATCAGAACTGTGCCACTTTCACATGTGGTACCAAATCGGAAACGTATCCGATGGGTTTTTAAAGCGTCCACAGTCTGAACGGTCCTGTTGCATTACATGCAACTTCCACGTCATTGTCCTGGCTCTGACCACACATTTACACAAGCTTTTCTACAGAAGTAGCAGTCACTGCTCCAAAAAAGGCCATGGTTAGGAGTCGTGCTCTCTTTTTTTTTTCTTACATTTCTTCATCTTCTTAAGATGTAATCATAATATTGTCGGCTCCCATTGCTCAACAACTTACAAAATGATGCACAGACGCTGACATTCATTTTAACTTCCGTGAACAGTGTTGTGTGTACAGAAGTTAATATCTACATTCTCCTTCTGTGCATGCACGTCGCTTTGGGTTCGTCAACTGTTCAAAATTAAGTCTGATGCTGGTCGTAATTTAACAGTAGTTTGAACCACCACACAAAACAAAATCTGTATTGGGTTAAAGAGCTGATGTGTGAACATAGCAGTTGAATCCTACCTGAAGTATACTTTCTGAAAATCAGGAGAACTGTAGCCTCTATAATGTAGCAATAGAGATTCACCAGTCAGGCTTTTTCTGGCCGGTGCAGATTTCTGGTTTTCTTTGAGATCTGACCTGCTGATATAAAAAGTCTGTGTGAACGTGTTACTTCCTATGCAAGTAGTCCAGCATCTTCACAATAATTACACAGCAAACATCTCTAAGGTTTATGATTGATGTTCCAGCTCTGATTGTTTGAGCTGATAAACAACACCTTCTGCCATTGCCACCCAAAACAAAAGACCACTGCAGCTCTGCACGTATCTTGCAAGCTGGGGAAGCTTGTCTCTGTGCATGCATTAATCATCATCAGGCAGCTAAGTGGTGGTAGTGTTTAGAAGATGCTGTCTTTATGGACACATTGTGTCTCGTATATGGATTTGTGCATCATGCCTTGGCTGGTGGCTTGAGAATGCACAATAGAGAAGAAGCTGAAATAAAGGAGGAACAAGTAACAGGACTAAACAACAGAGTGAACAAATGACAGAAAGAAAACGTGTCTATGGGCTCTGAGGCACATATGGTTGAACCTGTTTATAAAGCTTCCAAACTGAATGAATTCCCAGAAAGCAATAATGAAAGCAACATTTGCATATATTTGCTGATCACGAATTTTGTTCGCTGCAAGAAAGGAAAAAAAAAGTTTTAGCACATCACAGAGAGACAGTGTCAGAGAGGCAGAATTAGCAGTTAGATGACTGCAGGCTGCGTACTGTAGAAGGAGACAGATTACCATCGGGCCAGTAGGAATTCAGGCCTTATCTCTGCTTGGCAGGGCCACTCACAGGAGCAGTAACTGAAGTAGCCCTGGGTACAGGCCTGCAGCGGTGCAAAGACTGCCGCCTCTGTTACGCCCGGCTGCATAACCCGATTAGCACGGCACCGAGCTCGGACGCGTCTTAGTTAAATCTGCTGTAGTTCACTGATTCCTCAGAGTCATGCTGGTCGGGTCAATAACGGCGCTGAACACAGACCAATGACTTGGAATGTCTAGTGACTTTATTGCCAGTCATATAATAAAGGCTTTATTAGTGGAAAATGTGGACTGCTTTAGTCCCAGCTTTTATTTTGAAACAAAGAAAATAGATTTTAGAGAGTAGTTATTTGTTTTTAATTCCTATAAAAAAAAAATGAGCTTCTATTGGCTTGTCATTCAACGTTTGCTATTAACACGCTTGGTTTCTTCTTCTTTTCCGTGGTGAAGGCATGTTTTGTGTCCTTATTCAGCCAAAGTCTAAAGTACCAGGAGGAGTGGATGCCAACAAAGAACGCAAACAAAGAGAGGGATGAGATGTGATGACAGACTGAGATTAATGTAAAGAAATGGACAAGGGGGTTATATGGACTACGCCTATGTCACTACACAAAAGCTGGTTGTCCCATTTCACTATATCCTATGTAGAGCAACGTTGTTGCCTTCCTGCAGCTTTCATGCCTTATCTTGCCCTCAGGAAGTGAACGCATAAACCAAAACAAGCGGAAAACAGGAATTAGGAAGGTGGTAAAATGATTGTGGAACCAGCAACAGTCCCATAGTTACCAGAAAACACTGAACACTGAATTCTAGACACAGAAAAAGGCATTTTTCCACAACACACAACCATCTCCAACATGCAGGTCATGTTTTTTTTGCTTGCTCACTGCCGCGTGTTATACTCGCTGTGTCCCATTCCAGCATGATGTCATCATGTTAACACTGGGAGCTCTAGGTCTCATCCTCTCATGGATGTGAAACAATTTCAGATGAACTGTGAGTAATGTCTTAACAGGCAACTATGACAGTAGTCCTAGCAGCTTCTCAGCAGTCCTCTGTAGCAGCATATTGTTAACAGTGAGTCAGTATGAAAGCTGATCATTTCACTCTGTTTGTAGACCTTTTGCTTTTTCATGCTCAGTGCTTCATCATCCTTTCTTCAAAGACCATTTTAGGGGTTTTTTTTGCAGAAAGAATGCAGGAAATTGCACTCTATAACTAAAAGTACTTACAGAAACTTTTTATTTTATTGGAGTTTTTTGTTGTAGATAAACAGAAAGTAGTGCTTGTTTGTGACATTACAGAAAATTTATTTCAGTTTTTTTGTTTGATACTTTTTCAGTTTTTTGTTTTGTTTTGGTCTATCATTTAAAACGCCAATAAAATAGTGAAGTCTGTGGTTTTAATGGGAAAAATGGGAAAACCTTTAGTACCTTTGCATGGTGCTACAGCTTAGTTTTTAAAACTACCTTAATTGAGGGTCACGAACAGGTCACATATATCAGAAGTGGGTGTTTGTGCAACCCATAAAGCAATGTAAAATGTTAAAGAGTTAGCTACCTTACAGCAAGCTTGTCTCTAGTCTGGACTTTGACTGGAAGAAAAGCATGCCCACAGCATTATGCTCCCACTAATTTGTCTCGTTGTTTTTTTAGTCACATGACTGCTAACAGGAAAACAGAACTTGTTTAGATTTAGTGTAGATTAAAGAGAAATTAGAAAAGAAATCTGCTTCCAGTGTCTGTGCTCATATATTTATAAGTGGAGCACCCTTAGTATAATCAAACACATGGAGTTAAAATCACAATGGTTATAACCTACAAGCAGCTGAGCATTTGTCAAGTATCAGCCCTTCTTCTTCTGCCCTTTAAACAAATATTAGCAAGCTGTTGCTAAATCCTCCTCTCCAGTTTCTTGCTAAAGGCCACACGTCGCTCTCATTTCCCCAGCCATTTCTGTTCCCTGTCGTAGCTCTTCTAATATTTTTGTTTTATTTTTCTGCTCTCTCTGCAAAGTTTAGCTAACGTTAACGCACATTGTTTCAGTAGAGTCTCCATTTTGTTTACATCTGCTCTCTGATGAAATCACATGAGCTCACAGGAAGTGGTTCATTGCTCCCTCTGGCACAATAATTACTATGATATCCTGCAGTGTGTGATGGGCTATTATTTACAAACATTATAGTGCCTGCATGTGTAAGTGTATGGAGTGGTGGGTATGGGAATTTCCACACATGGCTTTGATGAAGTTACCCTCATGGACTACATGTTCTCACTGGCTAAATCATAAAGGTCCGTTTCCAAAAACAGTTTAGCCCACCGTTATCCACACACACACGCACATGTGCACATACGATCTATGTTTACATGTCTCTGGGGGCCGTGGTGTGTAGGGGAGAGGCTAGTTAAAGAGTAAGACATGCAAATGGCTTTGGAAAGGATTTGAGTGGGTTGTGAACTGCGAGGCAGCCAGAGCTGAAATGACACACAAAATGCTCAATGTGCCAAACTCCCACTTCTCTGCATCATATGCTCATTCTCACACACCTGCATTGTGGATATGTGTGTTTAGAGATGAACCAATCAGAATTTTGTTGCTTGTTTTCCCATCTTTAATTTTTGTTAGGATTGATACCAAGTTTGGTTACAGTTTCTCTTAAAGGGCTATAGTATAAAAAGATATAGGAGAACTTCTCAAAATACTTTTTTTCTAGCCTTCATGCTGTGAGGGCATCATATTATTGACATAAGGAGCAGAGGCTATTTCACATCACGTGTGTGAATGAGGGTTAGCTGTTAAGGTAAACTTTACTATAATAATAATATTTTAAAACAAAGATGAAATTATCAAAAGCTGACGTTTTAAACTCTCCTAAATTAGCCATTAGCATGATTAGTGCACCTAACAAGTCAAAAAAAGTGGATTCTTACCTTAAAAGCCTGTTAATATTTCCAAATCCACCAGAGTCCATGACAAACGAGCAACTTTACTGTACTCCATGTAGCCTTTCTGTTATCCCTCTCGCTCTCCTACCTTTGAGTCTTCTTTACTGCGTAACAACTTCAACGCTCAGATAAGCTGTTCTCAGCAACACCTGGTAGCGCTTAGCATGATGCATTAACTGATCTGAAGAAGATAAAGGTTTGAAACCGGGCCCCATCACCAGTCATGGCCAGTCAAGCTAAAATTCATTCAGTTCTTAATTCATCTGTGCTCATATTGCTCTAAAAGATTGTCCATGGTCCACACTTAGTTGTACTCATTTTGCATGTAACTTTATTTTGCACAACCTTTGCTTTGAGGGTGGAGAAGAGATGGTGCTTACACCTGCCTTTGTATATATTGACATGTTAAAACTTTATCACTCTGGTCATCGCTATCTAGGCTGTAACAAATGTCTCGTGTCTTTCTCTCGTCTTCAGGACCTGTCCTGCATTGATGACCTCTCGAACTCTCTGTTCTCCTCTCCGGCGGACTCGCTGTCGGAGTACGCCGATAACCAGCCCTACATCAGCGCTAATCACCTGGAAACAGTGCCCACTCTCTGGGACATTAACACTAGCACCACCACAGCCACACAAGCACAGAGCCACTTAGAGGTCAGTAGCAATGGTCACCAGAAAGCTACTATTACCTTTACCGCTAAATATGAGTGATATGATTACTAAACTGTTAAATATGAGAAATTTCTTTAACTGAGTGCACCGATGAGTGCACTGGGAAGGATGGTATTAAAGACCAAACATAAAACAATGGTCACAAATTCCCTCTAATCTCATTAACACTACTGTTGTAGTGTTGCTGTCTTTATGGTAGTGTCCAGGCTCACTCTAATCCTTATGGATATTGTTTCCTAAATAATACATACACTTACACTGTTTTCACTCAGATGTTAGATCAGCTTGCAAAAACATTTTTAGCATTGTTTGATTTTATATTGCACACTGCGAAGGCTAAAATTTTATCTGAGGAAATTCACTTTTACTGATACCAATATTATCAGGGTTTAATGCAACAGTTACTCCTTTGTTTCATTACAGGTCAGAACCTATAATTTTGCTAGAAATTACTCTTATTTTTCAGTTATTTTACTGATGCATGAAAAATGTTTCAATTAATATCTTTCCAGTAAGTCAGTGATCTTTAACAAACAACTCCCCCACCCCATGTTTTTCATGCATTGCTGCCTGTTAGAGACCTGTTGAATTCGATGGGTCCAATCATATTTTTGACATGATTAGAATTCATTGTGTTCACCGACTTACTGAAAGCTTTTATATATTCCTTTTCATTTAGCCACCATTTCACCCATTATGCTTCCCGACATGCTCGTCTTTTTCTCCTTGTTGTTGTTGGCTTTTCACCGTCAGACCTACAAATTGCATTCTGTTGAGTGCTGCTCTGAAAGACATCCGTGAAGTACCCAGACACATATAATGACAAACAAACAGCCTTTTCTCAGATTGGTGTTCTTTTTCTCTGTTATTTTGTTTTATTTTGTTTCCTTTTTTTTTTTTGTGGCTTGCATTTAGCCCTGTGGTCTTTATTTGAGTTTTTGAGTATTTCTTCATTTTATGTTTTGTTAACAGCAAAATGGCACCAGCAGGTTTCAAGGCTTGACCAGTCTGGACGATATTTCTGCTATAATCAGCACTCCAGCTTTAGGACTCCAGGTAGCAACTGTCTCCAGCCATCTGATCTTCTAACCAAATGAGTCTATTCATTATCTGCTCTCACTAACACACAGAGACAAGCTTGTCTGTGTGTGTCTGAACAACTGAACAATTCTCATATTGTTGTTACTTATCTAGGGATTTTGTTTTGACACAGCAGTTTGATCAGCGTTACTGTTATGCATATGCCATGTTAATGTTAATGTCAAATACATATCTTTATGCATATGCTGCATAGAGAAAATTATCCTCTGCTTTCTCTCAACTTCAGACAACATTTATGATCTTATGATTTGTCTTTTGTATTTTTCAGATTTATTTTTGCTTTAATACTCCAAAGAGTAATAATGTGATTTACATTACTGTGGTTTGTTTGTGGTGTGTCCAGGCTCAGGGAACGCAGTCACCACCAGAAGAGGAAGAGGAGGCTGAGGAGGAGGAAACAGAGGAGCTTGGGCATGTTGACACATATGCGGAGTACAAACCCTCAAAATGTATGCTGCTAGCATGAATATCCCAATCTGATTCATCTTTATTTCTATCCTTTTCTTGTCCGTTTTATCTATTTCTAAGACTTTTCTTTGTTTTTTTAGCCACAATAGGAATTTCACATCCTGACATAGTTGTGGAAACCAACACGCTGTCCAGTGTCCCTCCTCCTGACATCACGTACACTCTGTCTATCCCGGAGCCAACTATTAACAGTGGTCTGCTGTCTGCGCTGCAGTTAGAGGCCATCATCTACGCGTGTCAGGTGCAAATGCCAGCAGAAAATCCATAAACAATTTTTAATAATTAGTTTTCATTTCAGTCTTTAAACTGCATCTCTGCTCGTATTTTTACTCCTTCTATGTTCCCAACAGCAACACGAGGTGATTCTCCAGAACAACCAGAGAGCAGGCTTCCTGATTGGAGACGGGGCAGGCGTTGGAAAGGGACGCACCGTGGCAGGGATCATCCTGGAGAACTACCTTAGGGGACGAAAGAAAGCACTGTGGTAAGAAGGATACACTCCTTACACTCAAATACAGTGCCTTGTTTTACCTTTTTTAACATTTTGCCATGCTACAACCATACACTTAATTGTATTTTATGTGATAGACTAACACAACCTAGGACATAATTGTGGAAGAAGCATTTCTTTTATATTTTACAAATAAAACTCAGGAAAGACATGGTGGGTTCCCAAAGAGCACTAAGAAAGTTTGCTACAAGCCATGCAGACATGCAGAAGAAGGTGCTCTGTCCAGATAATAATAATCATCATCTTTATTATTGGTCATTGCACATGTATGTTACAACGAAATTTAACCCATCCCTTATAGGGAGCAGTGGGCTGCCATTGTGCGGTGCCCGGGGAGCATTCTGAGGCTAAGGGTCTTGCTCAGGGACCCAGAGTGGTAATCTGTGGGATACGAACTCGGCCCCTTGTGTCCCCTCTGGAACACAAACCTCCTGCTCTAACCACATAAGACCAACATTAAACCTTTTGGTCTTGAAACAAAACATGGTGTGTGGCGGTAAATTGACTGCATATTATCTTTAACTCCAATATGACACATTGTGAAGGCAGCATCATGCTTTGGGTATTTTTGTTTTCAGCAAGGCAAGGGAAGGCGGTTAGAGATAATGACAGGATAGATAGGCAAAGTGGTAGGCTGGGTTCCAATAATTCGCTAATTTCGTTCAGTGGATTAGCGTTTTTGCTAACTTCAGAAACATTTAGCGGACCGTTTAGCTTCCTTTAAATTAGGTTTCGCAACTTTTAAGTCCGCCAACAAAACTCACAAGTTTGTTCCTTTTTGTTGTAGGCATGTCTGGGAGTGTCCGTTACGCACGCTATTGGCTAACTACATGTACATGTGACAAGATGTCACTGTGCAATGCAGCAGCTAGCTGAAGGCAGATTTGAATTGCAGTTACAAAGTGTTGTTTAAGTTATTAAAGGTTAACAAAGTGGTCTTAGCAGTTAGCTGTTTGCATTATCCTCCGCTACCTTTTTCATCTTTTTAGCAGTAGCGTAGCTAATATTTCAGTTGGCAGAGTATGGGTTAGTGAAGCTAACTTTTGGGTAGCTGTGCCCACCACTGGCTAAGCAATACTGGAACAAAACCTGTAAGACCCTGAAAGACTTAAAGCTGTAGTTCCAGCAAAAGATGGTTTTAATGTGACAAAATGTTGAAAGGTTTAAGGTGTATAAATACTTTTGAAAAACACTGAAGCAGGTTTAAGACCTACTGTGCACTAGAATATGCTTTGCATGTTGGAGCCTGTGAAATACTA
This sequence comes from Girardinichthys multiradiatus, assembly GCF_021462225.1. Classification (NCBI taxonomy): domain Eukaryota; kingdom Metazoa; phylum Chordata; class Actinopteri; order Cyprinodontiformes; family Goodeidae; genus Girardinichthys; species Girardinichthys multiradiatus. The sequence goes on from NC_061802.1 coordinate 34,045,303, forward strand.
GTTATAACCACAGTTTGTTTTGTTCCTTCCCTCAGGTTCAGCATATCCAATGACCTGAAATATGACGCAGAGAGAGATCTCAAAGACATAGATGCACCAAATATTCCAGTGCATGCCTTAAACAAGGTGAGTCAAGAGGGAAATTAGTGTTAGAAAAAAAATTTTTTTCTTTTTGTTGTGAGTGTTTGGATCAGAGTAGACTTTGGATTTTTTTTCCTTCCAATTTGATTCATTTTAATGTTTTTGTAGATTAAGTATGGAGACACAGCTACCTCAGAAGGAGTCCTATTTGCAACGTACTCTGCACTCATTGGAGAGAGTCAGGCAGGAGGGCAGCTCCGGACAAGAATTAAACAGATCCTGGATTGGTGCAAGCATGACTTTGATGGAGTTGTATCCTTTGATGTTGGCGTCCATCTAGCTCAAACTGTCATTTCTGCTTTCATCTGAACCTCAAACAAATCATTTCCACCTGTATGTGTTGGTTACCCTTGACCTGTCGTGTCTATAGATTATTTTTGATGAATGCCACAAAGCCAAGAACGCCACATCCACTAAAATGGGCAAGGCAGTTCTTGACCTACAGAACAAGTTGCCACAGGCCAGAGTGGTGTATGCCAGTGCCACAGGTAAGGCTGACAGATAAACATCAGCTTATACCAAGCAAGAAATAGGACCATGTTTGAAAGTATCTCTTTTGTGTCCTCTAGGCGCCTCTGAGCCAAAGAACATGATTTATATGAGCCGCCTGGGAATCTGGGGCGAGGGCACACCCTTCAGGACCTTTGATGACTTCCTGCACGCCATTGAGAAAAGGTATGCGGGATCTGATTGATTTGGAAAGAATCAGTTCAACTAGTAAAACACCCTTACAGTTACAGCTAAGGCTGTTTGACCCATTAGTCAATCATGTAAATAAGTGATTTTGTTTTCATACAGAGGGGTCGGGGCTATGGAGATTGTGGCCATGGACATGAAAGTGAGCGGGATGTATATTGCCAGACAGCTAAGCTTCTCTGGCGTTTCTTTCCGCATCGAGGAGATTGGACTGGACAGTGACTTCAAAGAGGTCTACAACAAAGCTGCCAAGCTGGTAAGTGTCGCATCTCTGTCAGATGTGAATCAGATCACCGTGCCTGTCCCATTTGTCTATTCTTGTCTTTGTTTCTGTTACAAATATCATAAAGTCTCAGCTGACATCTTAAATCTGTGTACAGTGGGCGGAGGCGTTGAAAGTGTTCATGCAAGCAGCTGACGCGCTGGGCCTGGTCAGCAGGAAGTCGCTATGGGGGCAGTTCTGGTCATCTCATCAGCGCTTCTTCAAATACCTTTGTATCGCTGCCAAGGTCCGCTGTCTGGTGGAGTTGGCTAAGAAGGAGCTAGAGACTGGAAAGGTTAGCACAACCCAGCCTTGAATACAAGTTTTGTTCATCTTAATGTTATGAGACAGAGGTTCAAGCGACAGCTGATGTTCTTTCTGCACAGAAGGAGGAATGTTTGTTTAAATGCATTTTATTTACAGGCAGGGTTTCATTGTTCATTTTATTTGCACAAGCGCAACTATGTTGTAGTTGTTGTTGTCAGACTGTATTGAAAAGGATGGAATTTGACTTTTAGTATCTTCCTGATGTGGATAAATATGAAACAAAACAGTTAAGAAAAATATTCGTATTCCTTGTATTCCCATACTTTATTCCCTTTCACATCCATCCATCCATCCAAATATTTTCCATAATGTCATAGTAAAAATGTAGATTTAAATTTTAAAAGGGGCCCCAAAAATAATAGGAAACAAAAGATTTGTTGTGAAACAAAACTACAACGTTCAGTCACGACGGACTTTTTTGCGATCTTTCCAGAAAAGTCCTTAAGATTTGTTAATATTGCTCAACACAATTCAGAAATGAGTCTGTATTTATGCTGATTTGTCTTAGAGAAAAGCCGATGTGCATTTGTCTTGTTTTTGTTCCATCACAGTGCATAGTAATCGGGCTGCAGTCTACTGGAGAATCACGTACCAGAGAGGTCTTGGACGAAAATGATGGCCATCTTGACAGATTTGTTTCTGCAGCAGAGTGAGTTAAAAAAAAATCTAGTTTTCCTGGCTGTTTGGTTTCATCTTTGATCATTTTGTCAAACCAGCTGCTGTAGTAATGATTCTATGTTTGGGGTCGTTCCACGCACACTAAGAGTACGCATGTCATACGTCTTGGTTTGTGCTAATTCAAAGCGGGTTACTTCTTTGTTAGCTGCAAGTATTTAAGCAACAAATGACTCATTCATTAAAAAAGAAAAAAGGAAGTTTTGAGTGCTATGAACTTGGTTGACCCTGAGCCTCTTGAAGCAGACATGTCTGAAAGCCTGATCATATTAAATCACCCCGCAGCATCTTTATCCGCCTGTCAGCACCTGGCAGCTTTAATGAGGCCAAATCAGCAATGCACAGTGTGGTAAAACTGCTCTGTGTTATCCTTGCAGCTATGACATCATTAAAAAGGCTTGTCTTTCTTTTTGCGTCCTCTCCTTTGCTCTAGGGGAGTATTCCAGTCTCTTGTATCAAAGCACTTTCCTTCAGAGAAACAAAGGAGAGAGAAGGCACCGGGGAATAAGAGAAAAAAAGGTACAAAGCACAACGAAACAATATAACACTCAAAACCAACCTACAAAGTATGGAAAAATAAGGAATTAGCTTTTCTTATTTTCCAGGTGTGGACAAGTATGGAAGAGATTTAAATTAAATATGAGCAAATATTTGGCTTTCCAGGCTAACGGACAAATAGCTTTAAAAATGCAGTAGATTTTACACTGATTTATATTTAATTTACATGCTTTATCTACAATTTCCCCCATCAAAACTTGATTTTAACCTTTCACCCTTTAGTATTTTGGACTTTGACTCACTAAGAGATTGCACATTTATGATAAAAATCCAATGACAGTTTTACTTAATTTTTGGACTTTAAATACAGGTTGAACTTGACATGTAATTCTTTAAAAGCAGAATGCAACACACAGCAATAAAACTGTTTGTTTTTTGTTTTGTTTTTTTTCAAACAGAGTTAAGATACCAATGCTCACAAAACTTCGCTCTAAATATTCCTATCATTATTTATAACTGCTTATGAGTTTAGAAGTTGCAGATTTGACTCACAATTCAAAGCTTGTAATTGTTGACATGCTTTTTGCATGTTTCATGTTTCAATTCCATTCCTTATTTGTATGAGCTCCAAGTGTTTGAGGTTGGAAGACTCTTTACCATCACCCTAATCTTTAGCTCCCTCCACAGATTCTCCATCAGACCCAAGTCAAGACTCTATATAGAAGCTAGGCTAAACATTTGAGTCAGGTCAACTGTGGAATACCAGAACTGAAATTATATGTTAAATATTCTTTTTAGTAAGACCTAATTGTGTGATTTCTGTAACATGACGTCAAATCGTTCAATCAGGGAAGCCTCGAGGTCGCCACCCAAAGATGCCCAAACACACGGTGGACAGCGGTGGTGTGATCAACATCTCTGATGACAGCAGCAGCGACTCTGAGGGTATGGACACAGACTCCAACTCCTCGCCAGACTCCCTGCAAGACAACGATGACGTCATCTTTGTTAACCACACTAGCTGCCAGTCAGGTAGAGCCGCTCCCCGTCTATAGGTTTCCTCTCTTGCCTCGCATACATTCTGAATTTTACGACTCACCTCCACTGCGCTTTTCTTTTTTGGGGTCGCAGCCAGGATAGAGGAGATGAAACAGGGCCTGCTCAATAAAATTGCTGAACTGGGAAAAGAACTACCTCTCAACACATTGGACGTGCTCATAGATAGATTTGGAGGACCAGATAAAGTTTCTGAGGTATGAGGTTTTACCCCCACTTCCTCAGCTGTGGGCAGCTGTTTTTTGCAACAAAAAAAAGAACGTTTGCATTGTTGGTATGATATTTATGATGTCTGTACAGATGACGGGACGTAAAGGTCGCGTCGTGCGACGTCCAGATGGCACCGTTCGCTACGAGTCCCGGGCCGAGCAAGGCTCCACAATCGACCAAATCAACATCAAGGAGAAAGACCGCTTCATGAGCGGAGAAAAGGTCAGAAATGGCAATTTAGTGCATCAGCAGATCTTGTAGAACAGATTTACTGTCTGCCTGTGATGATATAAGAATTTGTCACTTGATGGACATCCTTTTGTTTGACCTGCATTAATGTCCGGACCTGTTTGTTGCAGTTGGTGGCCATCATCTCAGAAGCAGCCAGCTCAGGGATTTCCCTGCAGGCAGACAAACGAGTGAAAAACCAGAGGCGAAGGGTCCACATGACCCTGGAGCTGCCTTGGAGCGCAGACAGGGCCATCCAGCAGTTTGGTAAGTCAGGGAAATATACCTTGGAGTCAGTTACTTTCTTTTAAAAGCCCTTTTTCCACAGTCTTGGGGAATTTTGTAGAAAAACTCTGACCTTTGGAAGCTTCTGCACTTTAAGGTAGTTATTGCAGTGTGTCAGTTGATGCAAGTCAACGTTCAATTGTTTAATGTCCTAACCTCAAACCCTACTTGTTTTTATGCCTAAGATGAGAAGTTACTCTCTTCCTCCTCTGTCTCATTTGTTTTATCCTGTATGCGGCAGCACATTCCTACAAAGACCTTTATTCATTTGCTTGATTTTTCCAGCTGCCTAAGTTATGTATCTAGCATGTTTCTGTGAAACTTAAATTATGCTTAGTTGGACGTTTGACACAGATAGTTCCTTCTCATACTCGGAGCCAGCATAAATAGTTTATTTAATTGTGAAACATTTCTCTGGAAGTTGCAAAAGGTTAAAGAAAAAAAAGCTCTTTGGAAATTATTTGTTGTTTTTGTTAGTAACTACCCTCCCATCCGAGCTTTATGATCATCTCCCACACTTTCGATACCATTTTCCACCATTTTTTGATTTCGGAATATGTCAATAACAATGTCCTATTTTTATTTGTGATTTAAATGTATTATGGCTCTGGATTCAGTTTCCTATGACTTCAAATCTCCAATTTGTATTTGTTTAACTTTTTTTATCTGCCCATTGAAAGCCGCTGAAAGCAGAGCAACATTTAGACAAGCGTATCTTAAAATCTACGCATGACCCAAATCTGTTACTGCAATGCATAAGCACCACTCTAATAAAAGTTGAACTGTGAAGTTGAGGGCCACTACTTTAAGGACAAATGAAATGACAGACTGTAGACATCATCTTTAGAAGTTGTAGGCATGGTCTCACCTCTCCTGTTATTTTCCAGGTCGTACTCATCGGTCCAATCAGGTCACAGCACCGGAGTACATCTTCCTCATCTCAGAGTTGGCCGGGGAGAGACGTTTTGCATCTATTGTGGCCAAAAGACTCGAGAGCCTGGTAACTGGAGTACTGAGTATACATCCCTGGAATGCTTAGCTTGATCAGTGAAATCACTTTATGTAGTACAACCAGGTGTTGGTAACAAAACACTCTTCAGCATAGAAGTTGTTTTAAAATGATCTGTATTTAGTATCAATGAAGTGGTTCTTAAAAAAATGACATTAGAAGAAGCAAAGAGATTTATGAGGTTTTTCAGAAGGAAACATGTCAGATGTTCATGCTGCAAGTGAGAGTAAGACTTGAAGCAGACAATAGGAAGGCTGACGTAGGAGGGCAAGTTGTTCTGTTTTAACATATTGACCGTCCACTGAACAGAACATGCTAGATTTGGAAATGTTGGCAGCTTTTTAGAAGTTAAGCTGATGTTTCATTCACTAGACTGTACACATGGTCACAGCCGGGCTAATCACAACTCATTTTGTTGTTTTAAAATAACTGTAAAAGTTGGATCTTTTCCTAATATAAATATTTAATGACCACTTATAGCTGGAAGGCTGGAACCACTATATTTTATGCGGCTCTTAAATCTTTCTATATAATAACCCTTAAAGTGAAATCAGAATTGACTAAAATCTCTAGTACCCAGCTTGATGTGTTTGTGATGTTTGCACAGTATCTTTATTTTTCCTTTGGCAGAAGGAATTCTCACTCAGAGAAGAAGTGTCCTGTTCATTTTAAATCTGTGAAAAAACGATTTTACTGTAAACAAAGAAGATCTTTTCTTTATTTTTATTAACTGTGGAGCCTTTGGGTTGTTATTGCAACTTCACTCTCTGTCCTTCCTGTTCCTTTGGGATAGTTGCTGGAGAATCCTTTGTTTCTTCACAAACCTCAACACATCCTGGGTCTTTCCCCCAACGGAAAACCGAGCAACCAAAGCAAAAGAGCCTGTCTTTATGATTTAAGACTACAGTTATTTTACAGTTATTTTCCATTATCGATGCATTTCTGCACCAGCACAACTCTATTTCCATAGTGACAAATTGTTCTGGGGGAAAAGGGTAAGGAGGGGGAGGGGATGGTGGTTCCAGGAAGTCGTTTTTGCCAGCTGAGCGTGTGGTAAATATGTATCAAGAATAGTTCACTTCTGATCCGGCTGCGTGCTCAAACTGGATAAAGCAGAGTCAGCCCAACCTGACGGCTTTGTAACCAAGGGACTCAAGAATAGCTGTGAAGGCAGTTTTGGCAAAGAGATCCCTCTGTTTTCCTATCATTGTTTTTTTTTTTTTAGCTGGCTGCTGCTTTTCACTTGGCTTTGCCTGAAATTTCCTTCACACACTCAGAATTTAGTCCATTTTCACTTTAAACTTGATTATAATCCCAGACCCGCTTCTATTAACATATTCATTTCTATAAGCAGCCATGGACTGGTATTAGATTATCCTAGTATTTGAAAAACACATTTAAACTAAAATGTATAACAAATATCATATTTCCTTGGCGGTCCTTGGTGATATTATTATGGCCTACATTGACCTCGTAATGACAGTATATTGTGCAGCCCTAATATGGATTTTGACATCTAGACTAATGTCATGTAGAACATTGTTAATTGGGTTTTAATACACATATTTATAATAATACCAATATTGAGAATAAAAGAACTTGATACATTTAATACTAATTTTCAAATGCTTATTGCACAAAATGTAATACCTTTTTGCTGTTATGCTGTTGATAAGGTAACACAAGTATAACTGATTTTAGCTGGATAATTAGTTGGGCTATCTACTAAGGTAGCCAGCCTGCAGTCGGCAGCTTATAGCTTAGCAACCTAGTTTAATGACAGAATGATAGTCGGTGCTCCTTTAATTTCCACACCATGGTTGCACACATTTTGGCAACCACAAGTATTTTCAAACGGTCAAATTTCCCTTGCGTATATCTGAGTGAAAGCTGCAGTAGCCTTCTTTCAGCCAGCTGACTGGCAGTGTACAGCAGCAAGTGGGGAGGGGGCAGCTCATAGGTATCTCGGAACAACTGAACCGTACGATACAAAAATTAAGTCATTTTCAATTTGCAGCTTTTTAAAACCTACATGTTCCTCTGATGCGAGGACCTCGTGCTTAATTGTAGCTCAGTTAAAAATCTTCATGCTATACTTTAGGCTGAGATGTTATTTTAATCCTATAAGAATGACATGGTTGTGAGTATAGATTAGCATTATATAAGGTGGTAAAATAGTACTTCTACCTGGAATTGAAGCTTATGATATTGAAGAGTTGCTGTTCTCGCTCTGTGCAGGGTGCTCTGACCCACGGTGACAGAAGAGCCACTGAGTCGAGGGACCTGAGCAAGTACAACTTTGAGAACAAGGTGGGTATTTTTTAGGAGCCTTTGAAAATAATTAACATCCTTTAAAGTAAAAATTCACTGTTTTTCTTATTATATGCTCATTAGATTACAAATGAATGTTCCTTTTTTCAGTATGGTACCAAGGCCCTGGATAAAATCACCAAATCAATCAATGGCTACATAGTTAACAAGGTCCCCGCTCCCAAAGGATACCCTGGGGGTGAATCCATGTTCTTCAGAGGTCAGGCTGTAAACAGGGAACATTTTTCTCTGACTTGTAGTCCCCCGTTGTCTGATAACTAAAACAGGTGTATGTCCTTTGTTTTAGACATGAAAGTTGGAATGATGGATGTTGGCATCATCTGTAAGGAGCCTCGCTTAGGCATCAGTACTGACAAAGGTAAGGCGCCCAGATGAACGCCTTACTTGATGTTTTGATTGAATTCTGTGATCAGGTTTCTTCACAACACTGTGTTGTTCTCAGACTGCAGCATCACCAAGTTCCTGAACCGCATCCTGGGCCTGGAGGTCCACAAGCAGAACTACCTCTTCCAGTACTTCACAGATAACTTCGACTACCTGATTGAGAAAGACAAGAAGGAGGGCAAATATGACATGGGAATCCTAGGTATGCTGTCTCAAGTGTTTTTGGTAAACATGAAATAGTTCCTAAAATCCAAACATTCTGAATCTTTTATTGCCTTATAATTGGCTTCTGGTAGGCATGGAGTTTGCCCTTTTGTTTAAAGATAACTCAGTGGGATCTTCTATTGGTTCTCTTGTGACTCCCCCAGATCTGGCCCCTGGCAATGATGAGATTTATGAGGAGAAGCAGGAAACTTTCCTGACAGTCGGAAATCCTCAAGATGGACAAGTTGTTCTTTATAAGGTAGGCACCACGCAACCTCACTTTAGATGTAGTACCGTGTGTCAGTTGCCATCAGCTGTTGTTACAATAAATGGTACAATAAGGTGAGGTAACCTGTATGTTTGGCCTCAAAAAGTGCTGGTCATCGTAAAGATGGCACAGGACTGATGTTTTACATAACTGTAAATGCATCGTTTTCAGAGTATGCAGTCATTTTGTTCTCCACTGAGATCATTTACTGTCTCCAATTGAATCCACTTGAAGTTAAAGTGCTCTAATAAGCCCTTAGTCATCTACACAAAACAAAAAGCAACAGATCAAATTTTAAGACTTTCAGGTGGATTTTGCATTAGAACGGAGAAAAAAAACCTGTTCCACGTAACCTTCCCCAGGTATCTCAAGCAGTTACGACTGCAGTATTAAGTTCTGATTGATGTCACTTTGCCGGCAGTAAGGCTATGATTATACAAGCTTAGCCCAGAGCTGTGGAGCCCATGTAGATACTAGTTGGAAGTGGCAACAGGATAATTACTAGTATCTCATGCTTTTAACTGCCAGCTTCAGGCTAACCTACACTTGACATTTGAGAGTTGACAGTCAAGCTAAATCCTGCGAATAGAGACCATTTTAATTAGCTCAGAGAGGGAGTTGCATGGGTTTAATATCGCCTGTATTTATACAAGACTCATGCACAGAGAGGACTGCCTGATAGAGGGCTGTTTTTTTTCTCTGTGTTTGTAGTTTGCTAGCTTTGTGGCACACATGTTGGCACCACTGCTGACAGTAGTTTTTTTTACAACCCCATTTTGCTTACAGAACATCACTCAATTTTCTCCTAAATTTCACAAGCTCCACTCCTCTTCTCACACGCGGTCTAGGTTGCTTTTGTTCAGCTTAACCTACAGGTTTTCTGTTGGATTTAGGTTCGATGACTGAGAAGGCTGTGGAAGAAGGTTGATTTTGTGTGTGGTGAAGCATTTCTGTTCATTTTTTGCGTACTTGGCAGAAGCCACTAAATTTCTATTTTAAAACATCCTAATATTTCAAACAGTTCCTGAAGACATCTGCTCTAACAAGGCCTTTGATAGAAAAAGCAGGCCCACAGCATCACAAATCCACCACCATACTAACAGTGGTCATGATATACATCATATATATATATTCTTCCTATGTTTTACCTCAAACCTACCTAAAGTGTTTTTTGCTTAAAATTCCAGTTAAAGTCCCAATAGAGTTGAGGACGTTCCACGGGGTTTTTCTGGTATTACTCCCAAACAACTTAAGTTCAATACATTTTAATGGTTGTCATTGAGTAGTATGGAGCGACACATCCCTAACAGTGAGTTTTGGGGATTTCTTTAACCTCCTTTTGCATCCTGTTCACTGTGCATCCTGGCAATACAAGTGTTTCAGTTACATCGTTGCCTGGGGTGCCAACAGACCTGCCCGCATGTGTGTGTGTCTCTCTAAAGTGTGGAAACAACCAGGAGCATGTAGGTTGCAGAAATATAAAATATAAACCAAAATGCTTCAAGAAATATGTTTCTGACAGTTACAGTAAAACGTAACCACTTTTCTTTTTTCAGTTTTAGCGTTTCATACATCAGGACCAGCATTTCACAGAGTGTTGAAATTTGTTCATTCTTTTGTTATTATTTACCAACATATAAGAAAAGTCAAACTTAAAGAACACCAGAGGTTTTAGTAGCTTGCAGAGCCAGCTTTCCTCTTCAGTGTTGCTTAATGTCTTCAACACAGATGTTTGCAGATCCCTGAAATCTAAACACTTAAAAATGGGAGGTAGTGTTCTCAGTACCTTAAGTGAAAAGTGAGTTTATTGTGTGGATATTTCTCAGATTACGATAGTATTTGTTTGAAAAACATCAGAACATTTATGTACCAGCTGTTTAGATCTGTCTGTCTCTCAGTGTCACAGCAGGCTCTAGACTCACATGTTTTTTACCCCTGCAGATCAGCGTGGACAGAGGAATGCCCTGGGAGGAGGCGTACAACAGGTCGCTGAAGCTCACTGGTCCTGATGAGGGATTCTACCTTTCCCATAAGGTCAGTTCATCTATCTCTGTCCAGACAACCTTAGACTTTTAATAGGACTCCCTGTGTGCTTTAAATTCAATATATACTGAAACTGTGTGTGTGGGTGTGTGTGTCCTCTCTGCAGCTGCGAGGTAACAGTCCGTGCGTGCTGCTGGCCGAGCAGGGAAGAGGTAAAAACATCAACATCTACAAGCCCAACATTGGCAAGCAGACTCAGCCTGAGAGTCTCAACAACCTGCTGCAACGTTACAGAAAGGTAAAAACCCGACTAACCGGTTAGGCAAATATGAGCACCTTTCCACTGCTTTTAACACACCTTATTTTTGTATTTATCACATATTCTCTGCCTTAATATGAACAGACATTGTATCTTTCCTGACAATAATAAGTATTTTAAAAGTAGTTACTCTGGAAATTGTAGTTAAAAAGGTGGACTTTTACAGTGTGGAGTCTGCTGCCCCCTAGTGGATGTGTTCTGCTAAAGATGTATTTTACCAGCCTGCAGACTTTCTGGTCTTTCAGCTGATTATGGTGTTGACTCTGTGTTGTTTCAGGTTACTTTCATGGAGGCCAGGGAGAGCTGGGAGAACCAGTTCACCTTTTCCTTCAAGAACTGTAGCCACGCCAACTGGTAAGTAAACAAACTCCACAACAATCCCTGAGGATTTTGGGCTCAAGCTTCCTCTCGGCCTCCTCAGCGTTGTGTGGCTTTAACTATTACATGTCATTTCCAATGATTTCTAAATTAGTCATAAAGATGCGTTACAGTTAGCAGATGAAAAAAATATTTTGTTATGTGTTACTTATCTATTTCCTCTCTACTTCCTACAGGAATGGGAAGTGTAAGAAAATTGAGGAGGGCCAGGAGTGTCTGGCGGGGATGCGACTCCGTCAGTATCACATGCTGTGTGGAGCTTTGTTACGGGTGTGGAAGCGGGTCTCAGACGTGGTGTCGGACATCACCAGCTCCAGCATTCTGCAGATCGTCCGCCTCAAAACTAAGCAGCATAACAAGCAAGTTGGTTAGTACGACCAACGCTTTACCATTGGTGCACCGATGGTAAAACACATATTTCCAAAGGTTTTATTTCCAAACAGTTTGAAACTTTTTTCACATTTTGTCTCACTACATCACAAACTGAAATTTAATTTTTGGTATTTTATGTCACTAAGAAACATCAAGTAGTGCGTAATTGTGAACTGGAGAGGAAATATGAAAAAGGATGTATATTATTTTAAATATTTCACCAATTCTTCTGGCTATTCTTTGATCAAGCTCAGTCACATCGGATGAAGAGCGACTGTGAACATCCATCTTTTAAGTCTTGCCACCTATTCTCAATTGTATTTAGGTGTGGACTTTGACTGGACCATTCAGATATATATATATATATATATATTTCTTGATGTAAACAATTTTATTGTAGTTCTGGTTGTATCTTTAGGATTTAGGAACAGGTTTTATTCCTGTTGCCACCACCATGTTTTACTGTCCTCTACATGGCTTGTGGTTTTGTCTTTGTTAATCTTCCAGGAATGAATTTCCAGGACTTTGTGTACAACTAATAATTGTACTTGTGAATCATTCTCCCACCTGAGCTTTGGATTTCTACAGCTCTTCTAGAGTTACTATCGATCTCTGGACTGCTTCTGTGCTTGGTGTCAGTGTAGGTGGACAGCTAAGTCTTTGTGCAGTGGAATGGGGAAAACCTTCAGTCTCTTGATGAACAACCAGACCTAACAAACCTCACAGATCAGCTAAACGTAGACCCCACCAGTTAGGAGACTACTCAGGACCATTGGTTGCACTAGATTTTATTTAGGGGTATCAGAGTAGAGGGAGCTGAATGCACATCCTTTCACTTTAAAGTTATGCACTACTTTGTGTTGGTCTATCACAAAGAATCCCAAATGAATACAGTTTGCGGTTGCATTGTGACAAATGTTAAAGGTAAATTAATACTTTTGCAAGGAGATGTACGCTTCAAATAACTAAGTGTTGAATCAGTGTCTCAGGAGTCACTTTTTCTCTCTCTGATCGTTGTACACAGGCATCAAGATCCCAGAAAACTGTGTGCCCCGTGTGCGCGAGGAGCTCCAGCTGATGGATGATGAGGTGAAAAGAAGGCGGAAAGAGAAGGAGCAGCAGGAGCGAATGCGCAAAATGGAGCAGGAAAACAAGCATCTCCTGAGCCTGTTCAGTCAGAAACCCATACCTAACCAGTCCCTCGCTCAGACTCTGGTGCCGAACCAGTTCACCAAACACAACCTGAACCAAAACACTGTACAGAGGACTCAGCCTGGGAGCGTCTCCCAGTTACAGGACATGCAGCAGCTGTTATCTTTGCAGAGCCAAACCCAGTGCAGGACCCTCAATGGCTGGCCAAATAGTTCCTCCTCCTCCAGCACCAACGGCCAGGTCTGCCAGCCCAACACAGCTGACCACAGATTCTCTCAGTTTTATAACCAGTCTTCTTTCATGCATTCTTTCCAACAACCCAAGAACCCGTTGATCCCACTCCACCAGTTCCCGCCGGCCCACAGTTTGTCTTCCAAGAATCCTTTGGATGAAATCTTGGACCTGACGGTGAGTCCACCTTCTTCGTCTCCAGACAGCACGACAGCCAACCCGGCAGCGTTTGTGGAAGATTTTAACCTAGAGGCTCTTTTAGCCCCGACCGTGGCAGATACATCAAACGCCGCACAGATACAGCAGCCTCAAATTGATCTGCAGCACCTCCTACAGGCTCTTCAGTATCCGCCGGAGACCATACAGGCACCGCCACCTCAGTTCGATCTGCAACGCCGCCTACAGCCCCACCAGGAGCAACAGAAACAGCAGCAGAACCGCAACATGCTGGTTTCTCACAAGGACTTGCTAGATCTATTGGACTTGCCCCTGTCTCCACCAATGTCCACGCAGACAGCCAACCCTTCGTCTTCCACATCCTCCTGTACTTCCTCCACATCCTCCACCTCGTCTCACTTCTCCAACCCGTCCTCCTCATCTTCCTCCTCCTCCTCATCCTCCTTGTTCTCCGGAGCCTCCTCTTGCTTTCCAGGGAACTATCTTCTCCCACCCTCGGACTCTTTGCCCAACGGCCACTGCAGCTCAGGCACTCTGGACGTTCGCGAGGCTCTGAACAGCATGCTGCAAGCTGGACCAGACCGCAAGTCCGTCATTCAGTACCTTCAGCAAGACTGAGAGCTCCAATCGATACAAACTGTCTGAATTTTGTCTTGTTTTTGGTGTTTGGTTTTGTCTTTTTAAAGCAGATCGCATCTTGTTTGCTGCTGTCTAGAATCGTACCCTCAGACCTGTCCCACCCCGTCCTCTCCTCCCCCCTCAGGGCCTATAGTCACGTCACTGCCTGTCCTGTGCTGCACTCCCCCGTCCTCCCTGAGGTGATGGCAGACTCAGTCGATATCAGATTTCTGCTCCAAAGTGTGCCCTTCACAGTAAAAGGCAGCTGTTTCCAAAGTTTTTTTTTTTAAGAGAAAGTGAAAAGATAACCAGTGAAATAATGAAAACAGGAGCAGACAAAAACCCAAAAGCCCTTTTTACTGAGGTGTGGAAATCTTTTTGGGGAAACAAAAAAATCCCACTGCTGATTCGTACGAGGTGTGATCAGTGAAGTTGCTGGAAGCTCTAAAATGCCTCTCACCATTTATGACTTTTGCTTTTTCTGTTACTTTCCTAACTTTAAAAAAACAAAAAAAGTATGCTGAGCATGGTTTGAGTGAAACAAAAGATAATTGTTGAGCTGGATGAAGAGAGAGAGAGAGAAAACATGAAATCTTTTAGCTGATTAGCCATGAAATGCCTCAGTTTTCAGTTGTTTCCTCCACGTTCTCGCCTCCTGGTTTTCTCCCTGCTTCTACGAACACTAGCGCGAGGAAAAGAAGAGGATGATCATCTGCTGTTGCAAACAGTGCCTTCTGAAAAAATCTATAAATGCAGTCTTTAATAATCCATGTAGCCTAATGTATAGATTTGTACTCTAGTTTTATTCTTAATTTAATACATGTGTATCTGTATTTAACTTTGAACGAGTGAGTGAGTCAGCTGGTGTTTGTTACATGATGCTGGTGTAAGGTCGTCGGCTTTGCTGCTCTTCGGATGAAAAATGAGGAGAACGTTAAGGGAAGGGTTTTAGACAGCGTGGCGAACGGTGGCTGGGATGTAAAAACTCGCCCAGTTGGATGCAGACAGTTTGTAAGTTATCGGGTCTCTGTGAAACGGATAACACTATGCTCAGAGAAGCCCCATCGCGCTCTCAACAGGACTGTTTGAGTAGGTTGCATCTCGTCTCTGTTGCTCCATGTTGCATCCTCTGCATACTTTCCTCCGGATTTTTACATGTCTACCTGTCTTTTATCTGTGTCCTTCCGGTCTAAATTTCTGTCCTACCGTGCGCTGAAAACAACTCAGCGACAGGAATACAACGTATGACCTACCACTGACCTGCTCCTTATTTTTCCGTTGAAGCTGATTTTAGCACACATCTAGATTCTGCTTTAAATCGGAGCTCTTTTGGGAATGTCTTGAGCTTGTTTGGTATGTGTTTGCATCCGTAGTCCTGTTGAATTTGCTTCCACTAGGCATGAACTGGTGTGACATTCTCATGTAAAAATGACACATTTCAAGCAAAAATTGTAGAATGTGATCAAACTGCTTTTCTCCCTACTGCTGCTAAAATAATATCAAATATTTATTATTACCGTATATAATAATCCTATTAGATTTATTTGTAGTCAGAAAAATAATAAGCGAATAAAACAAATGTGGCAGCCTACTTTCAGCTAGCTGACCAGTAGCAAGCAGCAACAGGTGGGGGAGGGGCAGCACCGAGTTACTCCGTTTAAAAAATATCTGGTCACTTTCTCTAGCATCGGATGTAAAGAACTTTAAACTGCACCAATGAGCTAACCTAAAACTGTGCAAGTTGAAGTGATTTGAACTTTGGTAAACCTTGCTAACAGCAACCATCTCATGCCTAGGTTCCAGCCTTTGACAAAACACAGAAAGTCGTGTTTTTATGTCCTGCAGGTTCTGATTCATCTAATCCATCTCCTGTCATTATTACTAGAGGAATCCAGAACGGTTCAGCATCTATCTGAGTAAACTCTGTCCTTTACTGCTCTCTGAAGGCGTGAGATCACAACTTTCAGCGTGTGTGATTTCGTTTGAAGCTCGTGAGATCTGGTCATCTTCGTGTGTGAAAACAATGCACTGTAGCTGGTTCGTGACAAATTGCCAGAAGTTCAACTTATCAAAAAGCAATAACCAATACAATAGGTTTGAAACAAAGACGTCGAGACGTTTACGCTCAGCAGGCAAAGCTTGGTGGCTGTAGTTGCATGGTATGAATCTCGTTTATTTCTGTCACGTGCGTTTGTAAAGTATACTTTGACCCGATGACCGTGACGAGTTCTTGATGTTTTAGTTATAGCTATTCTTAAACCTATTATTTATATTTAAGGGACATTTTAGATTTTAGATTTGTTATCTTCTCATATTAGTCAGTGGTATATTTTGGTCAGGGATGTTACGTGTGTTGAAGATTGCTATAAAACAAATTTTATTATGACCTGCCACCAAATAAGATTGCACTGTTCTGTACTGCTGTACAGCGTCTGGGTTTATTTTAGCTCCTGCTTTCCTTCACGACTCGTTCGCCCTTCGTCCCAGAAATACCAAAGTGTTCCACAGACAGACACCCCTAAAGATACTGGCTCCGACTTGTGAGACCTTTTATCAATCTCAGGAAGAAACCCACCGTGTCGGGGCGTTCACAGAATTATATAGTTTCCTTCTTTACAGTGATTGAATTAATGCATCTGGGTTCGTTTTTGTTTCATAACTCTGTGCTGTGACTCTTGCTGTATTTATGTTGGAGACTTAATGTGATGAGTTTGTTATTTGTCCTTGTGAAAATGTCAGTGGTTTTAAGTGTTTATGCCATCTTAGGGCAAAGATCGATGTCTCTTGTTCTTTTCTGTGGACAGTTTAGTTTTTATTTCACTTTTTAATTTCATTCACACCTGGATTATACTTAACGTACACATAACAAATCATAGGATATCCCCCTTCTACCAAATGGTTAAGACTCACTCAAAGTAATTATTTCTCCTTCTCATTTCTCTTCAGGCACATTCCAAGACGTCAGTCTGCAAAAGCTTTCTCTCTGTTTTTTTTTTGTTTTGTTTGTCATAAAAGTTAAGGCTTTACATGTTTGAGGGATATATATATATATATATATATATATATATATATATATATATATATACACACTGCAGTTTTATTATTTTATTTGCTTAGTTAGGCCTTTAATCATGTATCATTTTGCACTAAGAATGGCATAATCCAGTTACTGTTTGTTGGCTGTGATTGAGCAGTGCAAGGTTGTTCCTGTTCTTTACAATCGCTCTCTGTAAACTGTAACCATACTTCTTGTTTCTTCACCATTTGCATATAATATAAATGTTATCACTCTGAAATAATAATTTATTGCTAACTAGAAAAACAAATTACACAAAAACATGCTACTGATTGTATGTATTTTTAAACAAAGCCTATTTTTTCTGTAAAAAAAAAATAAGACAAAAATGTGTTCAGCACTTTTATTCTGGGTTTTGCTTTTGTTTTCTATATATTTATAATTTAGATCTAAATGTATATATTGTAAAATTTGTGCCTTTCGACTAATTCTTTAAGAAAAGGTTTTCTACTCATTAAAGGAAGGAATATATGAAATTGCAATCTTAACTTTGTAAACAAATAAAAACTTGAGGATTGCTGACGCGGAGTCTTATTTGTTTATCCGATTAGATTTGTTGTAGCTTTGTGGAAGAATAAACTGCTTGTAGAGTATTTGAAATTGTCATAAAGCAGTATTACTTTAGTGAGAATGTGCACTGATCAGTCAAACGTCTCTTGATCTCCCTCTCTCGGATGAGTGGGGCAACTGCATTAGAGCTGACTTTTAAAATCCACACCTGTGTTTTATAATCAGCATGAATACAGCTGAGACAGGGTCTACAGAGGTTTGTCAGAGAACAAGCTTTGAATATTTCCGTGGACTGTTCAGTCCACCATCTGAAGGGAAAGAGTATAGCACCACTGCAAACTGAGCAAGACCTGTCCATCCTGGTGGAGAGACCGAAATCTACAGCTCAGGTGGGAGTATCTGCAATTAGTCCACAAATGTGGCATGCATTGAAAAGTGGCAAGAAGAAAGCTGTTGTTGAAAGAAAGCATAAAGAGAACGTGTTAAAAGCATCATGAAAACAACATCCTCATGGTTAAATTTAGTGGTGGTGGCATCGTGCTTTGGGGATGTTTTTCTTCAGGAGGTACAGGGAATCTGGTCAAAGTCGATGTTAAGGTGGATGGAGCTAAATACAAGGCAATTCTGGAAGAAAATTCTGGAAAACCGTCCAGTAGGACAATGACAAGGAATTTATTTAGATGCGCCAAGTTGCAAAACA
Source organism: Girardinichthys multiradiatus (assembly GCF_021462225.1). Classification (NCBI taxonomy): domain Eukaryota; kingdom Metazoa; phylum Chordata; class Actinopteri; order Cyprinodontiformes; family Goodeidae; genus Girardinichthys; species Girardinichthys multiradiatus. The sequence goes on from NC_061802.1 coordinate 34,063,393, forward strand.
TGTTTCCTTCTATTTGACAGGTATGGTCAACTTTACATAACACAAACTTCCAATAAAATAGTGGTTGCAACATGAATAAATGTGAAAAGGTGAAGGGGAATGACCAGTTTTGTGAGGCGATGCACTTAGTTGTTAACTCACACAGGTTTTTGTTTGTGTTCCATAAATGTTTTTTTTTTTACTTTTGTCCCCCTGTGACCCCACCCTTGTAGACACAGTGTGAATGTCATCATCTCCATTAGTCCAACAGTTCTTATTAGTAATACCAATGAGGGAGGTGCTTGTTTAAGCCAGCATTTAGCATTTAGTGACGGCTATTTTACATGCAGCAGCTAATATCTTAGAAAATACACATCTGGGGCCATACCAAGAAACAATGTGTAAAAAGAATAATCGATTTTAACACCCCGAGGACATCCGTTTTATCACCTTTTCCAAAAATGTAACAATAACGGGAAAAGACCAAAATATGTGAGCTTGGTTTGACCCACACTTCCTCCACCAAGGAAGTTCAATAGAGAAAAACTTTGATTGTCGAGCAGGTGCAATAAAATAATGGACCAGAGTCTTCCAACAAAAGTGTCTCCATGTAAGTGAGTCAGTTGTACAACTCTGAGATTTCCATCCAAACCTCCTTAGGTGTCTCCAACTCCAAGTCTCTTTCCCACTGATGCTGTACGTGAGCCTGCATGGCATTGTTCATTGACGTGAGAGCTGAATAAAGCTTTCCAATAATATTTTTATTACTTGATCCTTTAAACGCATCTATGAATATTTGAATCTGCATGGAGGCCCCTGAGGGCATTGTATTTCTCTTACAAAAATCGTGACGGATTTGCAGGTACCTAAAGAAATCCTGTTTAAGTCCAAACTTTAGGGAGAGATTCTAAAAGCTATCTAATGGTCCTTTCTGCAAGTATCCCACAAAGGACGGTTATACCAAGGTGGGTCCATTGTCTGAATCAATAGTCATGTTTGGATGGTTGGAAATGTGGACCAGCTCAAAATCCTAACCTGTCTGTGTAGTTTAGTGTTCTTTTATACTTGTAATCACGTTTTGATAGAATTATTTATAAATAGGTTCTCTAACTGCATGACTGCTTTAGGGCTATCTAAACAGTCAAGAAGAGATTGTATCAGAATTTCACTCAAAGAGAGCTTCAGTCCCATCCATTTGGCCTCAAAGGATTCCTTAAAACAAAGTGCAAACACCTCTGGGCTGCTGTGTAATATCGCCCAAGCCCTCCCCTGTCCCTGGCAGCTGTAGGGCAGAGTATTTTATATGTGGTCTTTCCGCTTTCCCAACAAATTTAGAAATATGTTTTTCCCATTCGCTGAACTGCTTCAATGGAACATCCACTGGCAAAGCAGTAAATAAGTCTAATAGTTTGGAAAGAGTTATTTTAATAGCCCCTTTTATGTCGTCAATGTTCAAGGGAAGCAAGTCCCACCGGTCTAAATCCTTGTATATTTTTTACTGATGTTTTTAATTCATGGAAAAAAGAGAGGACAAATCCTTTGGTAGAGATATCCCTAGATATTGAATACGTAACATGTTACAATTAAAATAATACTTTTCTGTTAACTCAGGGGTTAGGGTAAAATTAAATATACAAGTCTGTGTTTTCTGAACATTTAAAGAGTATCCTGAGAGAGACCCATACATTTTGAGGGCATTCAGCAGCAGGGGCACACTGGATCCAGGATTTTGTTGTGTCAATAGCACGTCATCGGCATAAAAGTATGTTTTATATTCTGCACCTCTTATAATTATACCTTCAACACCCCTCTCTTTTCTAATCAATTGGGCTAGTGGTTCAATAAACAAATTACGAGACTTGGACTGAGCGAGCAACCCTGGCGAGATGCCCCTTAAAGTTTTATTGAGTTTGACAGAGTTTTTATTTTTATCCTTGCAGTAGGGGATGAGTGTAATGCTTTTATGCACTGTTTAAAGTTTTGTGAAAAGCCAAAACGACCCGTTACTTGATGGAGGAAACAAGGCCTTCTCAGTGTCTAAACTGAGAAACACTGCACTACAATTTGTCTTTCATATATGGTCGATAGTAGGGTATGTTGTCATGTCTTTGATAAAACCCGTCTGATTGTCATCTACAAGAAATAGCATGGCTTCTCCCATTCACCAAGCTAAAACTGAGGCAAACAGTTTATAATCCATGTTTAAGACACTAATAGGGTGGTAAGATTTACAATCTAGTTTACCTTTTCCTCATTTTCCTTTTATGGATCACAGAAACAAAAGCCTGCCTCCAGGAAGGAGGGGGGGGGCATCACCTTTCATAATGTGATTAAAACAGCCTTTAAGCGTGGCTAGCAATCACCTTAAACTACTCTGCTGGGTATCCATCTGCACACGGTGATACTATTCTATGTCTAGAGGGGAGGTACAGTGAATTTAGAGACTGTTCAATTCTTTGCTCCTGAAATATTAGTATACAATGATGTGTAATAATTTTTTATTTTGAATTGCTTCTAATTTGGTTGTCATTTCTTTGTAATTGAGTCTCTAATTGGAAGAGGTTGGCTTGCCCTCTTCAGGTTGGAGGAGAGTTCCTGCCCTCACCTGTGGGCATGACAGAAAGACCATGATCCCGGATACAAGCGGCTGAAATGAGCTTCCTCCACAGGGTGGTCCTGAACTCCCTTGGAGATATGGTGAGGAGCTCGGCCATCTGTGAGGAGCTTGAAGTAGAACTGCTGCTCCTCCACATCGAGAGTCAGTTGAGGTGGCTCTGTATCGGATGCCTCCTGGACACCTCCCCCAGGAGGTGTTCCAGGTATGTCCCATCTGGAGGAGGACCAGGGGACGGCCCAGGGCAGCACCCTCGACATACATCACATTTCCTTTTTTACATATATCATATCACTCAGTTGTATAGCATAACAGTTCCTTATGTCCAAATAAGGAGTGCTTCTTGTTATTACTTCCAGCAGACTCGTCTTATCTTGTCTCCGGCACTCCCTATTCGCTGCACCAATTTATGACCTTGCACTCCCTATTCGCTACTCCCCCTGTCCTTCACCAATTTATGACCTCTATCTGCACATTCCAGTTACACACATAGATAGTTTATATTCTACAACATGACACATTTTAAAATGCATTTCTCTTGTCTTGTTTAGTAGGTATTTTTAGGAAGCAAACATGTATATTTCCAATTAATATTTTTTACAAACATTGAACCAGAAAAAGACACAAAATGGCAAGGATACGGTGTCTCTCAAGAAAATATTTCTTATGGTTCTGTTGGTTGCTTTCTTGCTGATAAAAGGACATTGATAGTCAATCTAAATGATGGGTCGAAACATGGCGCAGAAAATCTTGTTTTAGTGAATGAAGAAGACAGAAGCTGGAGTAAACCATTTGGGATTGCATCAAAAACAATATCATATTCTTTCAGCAGGACAGGGAATTGGAAATGTGACAAAAATACAGAATGTGACAACAAATGAGCGTTTGAATTCAACAGCTTACAGACAAGGTTCCTTTTCACACCAGTTTTTGAAGAAAATTGTTTTATTTTTATATTTCATGCCATTAATTATTCCAAATATAGTATTTAAGGGGTACAAAATTAGGTTTATATCAAAATGACCAGCAAAGTAACATCTGTTTGTGAAAGAGTGGATTTAGAAATATTGTATTTGCCTCTTAGTAGAAACCAGCTTTTTAAAAAATATATGAGGGAATGACTTTTCAGATAGAATTAGGGTAACTAAGTGGGTTTTTAACATATTTCAATTTGAAAGTGATGTTGAAAATGGAAAAATCCACTGCATCAAATCCACCTTTATCAGCTATTCATTAAAGTAATTTTTCTAATAAGATGCCATATTTTTTTACAAATGAAATTAAAATCATTTAATCAATATTAATGCAAATTTGTTTGGGGAACATCTGATGCCAGGGCACGATACACTAATAAGTGTTTTTTCAGGGATCGGAAGCCCTTCCTGAATCACGTGATGACGTCGTGAAACTCGGCGCACGTTTAGGCCACGCCTCCTGCTCACCTGGGGTCAGGAAGATTTCAGAGAAACTTTAGTAAGAACCCGAAGAGCCAAAGGGAGAAAACGACACCGCGTCGAGGACTCCTAACGGGAACTGTTAACCTTTTTAAAACGGATAGAAAGAAAGCGGAAACACAGGTTTGTTGGCCTTATTTGTCTTTAGGTGATTTTGTTTTTAAACTGTCAGTCTTTTGGAAGGAGACTCGGAGCTCTAAAGAAACGGGTGTTTTGATTAGCTGCAGATTTTAAGGGACGTATCTCTGAGCGTTTTTAGATCTTTAAATCCAGACCGGAGTAAATGATAAAATATTCATAAGATTTTCTGTTTCATTTTTCTTTCTATTTTTTGTTTGTGAATTTGCTTTGTAGCCAAGCCTTTAATTCAGTCCCGGCGTTGTTTTGTATGAAGGTTGAATTTGATCCATATTTGGTGAGTGTTTTGGGTTTTTTCGTGAGTTTTGTGAAGACAAGCAGCTAATTTTTTGTGTTTTTGTATCTGAACAATGACTGACAGACAGCTGTAGGCCCAGCTCGCTTTTTCTCTCTCTCTCTCTCTTGCTTTCTTTTCCTTACCCTCACCTTACTGGTTTTGCCACACTTGCAAGTTTCTACCTGCCTGCCACAGAGTTTCACAGTGGTTTCGGCTACATCCCCAAAGCACTGCGTCTTCCTCTGCCTCCATCTCGATCAGAGTCTGGATCTGGTCAACTGGTTGATTTTTGGAAAGTTCCCTGAGACTCTCAGTCCTGTTGGTTTCAAGTCAAACCAACTGAGAGCTTTTTGATCAAATAGTTTCTAATTACATTTTCTGAAAGTACCACCTGACATTTGACCTAAACATAATTACAAAGAAAATGCTTCAAAGTAGTAATTTTGGTCATGCATGAAGAAAATGAAACCACAATTGGATTTATTAGCCCACTATCTCTGGCTGATTGTGTCTCTCAAGTGTAATATAATCATATACAATTTAAACTTATTTAAAACACATTGTACAAAATACAGTAGTAGAAATAGGTGAGAATGTTGCTGCATTGTGTCCATGCTTGTTTTTCTTACAGGGGCTGCTATAGCTGTCAGGTCTGGGTACTTTGTTAAATGAATGTAGCAGAAAAAACAGCTGCTAGGATGGAAAGGATCTGCACTGATCTGAAACATTGGCATATGGCAATATTAAATGAATTTGTATAGCCTGACTTTGTCTTGCAGCAAGAAAGGCCCGAGTCTGATTCCCCGCTGGGGTCTTTCTACGAGGAGTTGGCTAGTTATCCTCGTGCATGCATGGGTTTTCTCCATTGGTTGCAGTTTCCCTTCAATCAAAGAACATGCATGTCAGGCTAATTGGTCACTCTTAATAGTGTGTGTGTGGTTGGTTGGTTGGTTGGTGTGTGTTCCTTTAATGAACTGGCAACCTGTCCAGGGTTTACCCTTTCCTCACCTACTGTTTGCTGGAGATAAGCAGAGGTTTCCCTGTGTTCCTGTAAGGATTAAGTGGTTGGATTAGCTGGATAGAGAAGAATGTTTGACTTAAGCAGTAAGAATTGTATTTAAAATTGCTTTAAAATTAATTTGTAAAAGCATGCAATATTTTTATGCTTTCTTTAACTCTGAACAAGTGTTCAGTTTTTATCTGCATCTTAAGTACAAATGCACTGATCAGGCTATCCTGGCTGATACCAATTTTAGTTTATTGTTTTTCTTCGTTTTTTTTTAATGACCAAACCTGAGAATTCATATTGTTTTAAGTATTCTTTCCCCAATTCAACTCAAAATTACTTTTTTAATCTCAAAAGAAAATTAAATGTTATAGCTCATATTATGCAGGTTTCTTCAAAGAGTCGTTGTAGATGCTGATGACTGTGGGCAGGAAGGATCTCCTGTAGCGCTCCGTCTTACAGCAGATCTGAAGAAGCCTCTGACTGAAGACACTCTGTTGTTGTAGGACAGTCTCATGAAGAGGATTCTCAGGGTTCTCCATAATGTTCTTCATTTTATGAAGAATCTGTCTTTCCACGATGATCTCCAGAGGTTCCAGAGGAGTCCCCAGAACAGAGCCAGCCTTCTTTATCAGCTTGTTGAGCTTTTTTAAGTCCCTGGTTCTGATGCTGCTTCCCCAGCAAATGATGGTAGAAGAGATCACACTTTCCACAACAGACTTATAGAAGATATGCAGCATCTTGCTGTAAACACCAAAGGACCTAAGCTTCCTCAAGAAGTACAGTCTGCTCTGTCCCTTCTTTTAGACGCCCTCAGAGTTACATCTCACTCCAGTCTGTTGTCCAGGTGAACACCGAGGTATTTATACTCCTGGACCTCCCCCACTTCTTTCCCTGGCACTTGTGGCCTTTATCTTTGTTATTTTTCCAAAGTAGGACAGGAAGCGGGTGGAGGAAGACATGCAGCATTGGTCTCCGGGGTCGGGACTCAAACCCTGGATGGCTGCATCGAGGACTGAGACCTTCGTATATGGGTCGCGCGCTCTACTGCTACGCCACACATCAGACTGTAACACAATACCTATAGCACATAAAACAATATTTTTAAAAAGGTTCCAGAAGGGGCTTTTATAGTGGTAATATTTTTGAATCCAAAAGAAATAATAGAATTTTATTTTGAATTGAAACGATCCCCATTTTTGCATCAAAGCACATGTCCCTAACATTAATTTTGGTTCAAAGCACATACTGCTAATCGACTGGTTTACAGGGTGAAAATGGTACCAGTTCTTTGTTTTGATACATTTATTAAAAAGTAAAAAAAATCTTTTTTTGTTTTTCATTTATTTAACCAATCCATCACCACCATTTTAAGGCCTAAAATCCCCTAATAACCCTCCATTAAGGGATGTGTAAAGTGGTCCAGAAAGCTGTAAGATGAGGGTTTTCTCTGCTGACGGTGTTCCTTAAGTAAAGTCTTCAGAATGTGGAAACTGAAAAGTCCTGGTCGGTGTAATTACAACCACTCTGTGAACCCCTGGAGTTCGTGGTGGAAAGGTGTATATTTACAGAGTAACCTTGCTTTTCCTTGCAGCCCACTAAACACTGGCCAACACAGCTAAGTGCCTCCCATAACACTCCCCCCACACACACCCACTGGCCAGTTAATCTCTGTTTATAAAATGATTTTTTTTTGACAATGATAAATTCAAAAACAAAAAGTTCTCCATGTTTTAAGTTGAGATCTTCAGAGCATTCAGAGAAAAAAGGTGCTCCTGGGTTAGTGAGCAGGTACTTTGCATGTTAGATGTCCAAGCAGGAGTGGCTTTAGGGCTTAAAGCGAAAGAAAGGCAACCATACCTCCCCCCTCCGAGTGATTCTGCTGCTGGACAACCTGGAAATAAGCAATTACATATCTGGTTGCAGAGGGAATGCTAGTGCTGAGAAAATTCCTGCTTGAAGTGAGAAATAGATGTAGGTCTTGACCTTATTTTGTTCACATCAGATTAATAATTCACCTGCACTGATGTATTCCTCCTGAGGGCCAGTTGTGACACCTAGTTGATCCCACACCAGGATCCTTCACCTGCCATGTTGCTGATACAAAACCCATGCAAACTATGTCATTATAAATGAAGCATTTCTGAATACAGCAGTGATAGTTTGTCTTCAGGACCCCCCCACCCCCTTTTCCCCCACTAATGTAGGTTAGGGACAGGTTGCTGTAGCCTTAAAGAGGCAGGGCCCTGATGATCACAACACAGGACTGCAGCGGCACTCCCCAGCTCCGGGGCGTGGATAAACGTTAACTATGAAACCTAGATAACATCAAAGCTCGCTGTCGCCATGGTGTCATTTCCTGGTCCTGAGGCACAACAGTCACTGTAGGAACCCAGGACACCTAACTCCAGGCCAGAGGATCTATATTGTAGCAAAAAACCCATCAATTATTAACAGACCAGTGCTCTCATTCCTCTGTCGTAACCATGGCACCCAGCAGACTGAAACTCGGCCAGCAGCTTGGGACCTGCAGCTGCCGCTGCTGCCTTGTGGGAAACTTGTCCAAGATGCAAACACAGTACTGACACTGGAAGCAAGTGGATCTAGTTGGCTTTTAAACCCTGTATGCAAGGAATTACTGAAGATACTACTGATGGATGCATATGGATTATTTATCGAAAGGAGTGGACAAGAGATTTTATTCAGTTTCTAACTTTAGATTTCGTCACTATTGAGTGTTTTGGCATCAGTGACCAGGTCCTCCTCTGACCGGCACACAGGTGGAAATATTTAAAAAGAGGAGAAGACGACTGCAACACTGCCATCATCATGAAACTGACGCAGCGACTCAAACTGCTTAAACACTTTGGTTCTGTACCTGTGGAGCCGCCTCCACTGCTGGTGGTGCCTGTAAGTGAATGGATCGAGCTAAATGTAATAATTTGTTGGCAACATAATATCTGTGCAGATCTGATCAGATCCGTTTGCAGTCGTGGAACAAAGCAGGGATTTTACCTTTTAAAACTATATGAAGCATCTCCCAGTCTACTAATGTAAAACAGTACACATACTACCTATTTATTAGGGTTAATGTAAGCCAATAAAACTGTAGCTTACATTAACCCCTAAAATGTAGTGCCAATTAAAATCCAACAGTTAAGTTTATGACAGCTGTGACAATTAACTTCATTAAAATATTATAATACATACAAAAACATAACTTTGAAAAAAACATAGTAAATAATGGGTTAACTCTGACTGCTGTGTTTTTCCAAACTTTACAAATTCAAATGGACGGGAGGTATTGCTCTGTACATTTGCATTTAAAGCAAGCGGCACCCACAGCGATTTCGCAATGTTTTTCAGCTAAAACCCAAGACTCGGTTGTGATTAAAAATCAGTTTAAATGCTGAAGGTCAAATATCAGAACACAACTTGATTAACAGAATGCAGATACATAAATCATCAGAATTATTCTGTTATTTTGAGCTAAGGTTTGAGTCATACAAGCTGTTTACAAACCAGTGAAGGCAGAGGAAAACTTCCACAACAAACTGCATGCAATATGAAGGTAAAAACGTAAAAAAAAGTTGATAATATTTTGAAACGGAAAACTTTCTGCTTTCTTTCACATGCATTGATCGTACTGCGAGATTCTCACTCTATGTTTATACGGCTAGAAAAAACTCCAATGACATTATCACTTCAGTAAAAGGACTTTAAACCATCATAATGATATTCTGGAATTTTGTTTGGAGTTTAGAAACCATAACCTTTTTTTAAGAGGCACCTTGATACCAGTAACCAGCTCAGCTTTTAATGATTAACCTAAACATTGTACTACTGTTTAAGTCCTTCTGAATGTTAATGCTCATGCCCAGTAGATGGTCTGATTTCAGTCACATCTACAGGGCACATTTAAGGTTGTCTCACTGTTTTGATATCAGCCTGTAGGGAGGTCGAAGGCAGCACAGCTCCACCTTAAATCCACAATCATCTGAGAGCTCTATAGAGACCATGAGAGTGGGCAAAGGCCCAAGGGGGAGGAGCGCCCTCCAGGTGAGGTCTCTGAAATATTTCTCCCTTCGTCTGCTGGGAGAGGGAGAACTACCACAGGTCATATTACAGATCATTTCAGTGGGAGGGTCCGGTTTTCTGCTGGACATTACAGAAGTTAATCTCTGGGAAAGGCGCTGCTGCCGGGCGGTTGTGGATCTGGGTGTTTGTGTTGCGTGTTTGGCAGCACATGGGATATGAAGAGCAAGCTGCTTCTTGAGAGCTTGGGGCCGCAGGTGTTTTGTTCAGGTTAGAAACCCCCAGTGGAAAATGGAAGTCAGGTTCAAGGATCACATGGTAAGTGGAGAGGGTGAAAAACATGTTCTTGCCGTAAGACGCAATGTTAGAAACACTTCTAAATATTAGGATTAAAAGTGAATGGGTAATATCATGTATGATCCGTTAGCTAAATATTCAGCCAAAATAAAAGGAAAACATTTTAATAACTATGCTATTGCCTTGTATCTGGTATTTTGTATGCGGGTGATGGTCACTCTTTGGAATTTATGGATATATCTGTTTTTGTTTGCTCATTTTACTCCACCTGGACAGAGTAACATGTGTTTGATTTTTAAATGAACAAAACTAGGTCAGTTTCTGTAGTTACATATTTTTTAGGACATTCTCTGGATTGCTAATAGACAAGACGAAACATTAAACAAACTGAAAACGCCAGCTTTTTCTACCTTAAGCAGTGGATAGTAATAAAACACAGTCCTGAATTAAACTTCACTTCTTCTGCTGTAAATGTAGGTCTGCTCAGCAGTTGGGCTGGCCTCCTTTTCATTCCTCTCAGTAGGAGATCAATACTCTTGTTTGTATTTTCTCTTTGGTTTTTACTGAGTGTCATTCCTGGTTCATTTTTCAGGGCAATCTTGCTTTCTTTGGGATGGACTGAATGAGGCATTCAGTCACTCTCTGCTGATACATTTTGACCTTTGAGTGAGCTTTCAGTCCTGAACTTGTTTTGTTGAGAGGAAAATGCAGCTTATAAACTGCAACAAAACTACAAAATCAGACATCATGAGGTATCAAGGTTAGGTTATTTTAAAATGGTAGCTCTGTATGAAGTCGGGACACAACCAGCTTTTATTTAGGTGATTTTCAAAGTGATTAATGATTAACTTGGTCAAACAGTGGCTACCCGTCCAAAGGTCTAACACTGCTGATCTTCACCAGCTTTTTTCAAAGTTTCGTAAAGTGAGTTCATTCTATTTATATATCACCTTTCACAGGTAAAATCACAAAGTGCTTCACTATGACATCATACAAATTCAAACATGTTTGACAATTCAAAACAATTGAAATACAGATAATTACAAACAAATGCAATTGTATTTAGGGAAGATATTAAGCACATTTGAAAACTTTTCAAGTTTCAGTTGCTTTTTCATTAACTTAAGACTCAGGATTAGGTAAAAACAAAGAAGGCTCCTTCCACAGTTGACATTGAACGGTTTTTAAGAGTGATCCCCTCAAGTTTTATGTCTTGGGACATAACATATTCTTGTATGAAGGAGCTTGATCCTACAGACCTCTGAAGGCTAAAGTCAGAATTTTAAAATGAACAGGTAACCAGGCCAAATACATTTTGACCAGCTGACAACGATCAAGGCCTTTTCTCCTGCTATAAGTGTCAAGGGGATTAAAATAGTCTGGGAAAAGGAAATAAACCAATCTCAAGTACCTATTTTGACACCAATCTTCTTAGTTTTGGAAATGTTTCTCAAATGATAGAAGCATTGACACACAAATGGTTTTAAGTGACCTTGAATCAACATTGATTGGTTGAAAGCAACTGCTGAATTTCTTTTAATTTGGCTTGACAGCAGAATTCAAAGATCCACTGTCTGATCAGAGGAACCATGCGCTCTGGGGCAACGCTCAAACACTCGTCCATTGAGTTCAGTTTTACTAGGTTATTTTTAAACCAGTTTGTGATTTCTGCAAAGGACTTGGGTAATTCAGACAGTTTTTTTGAAAAATTCTGAATTATTAAAAGAGTAGTACAACCAAATAGTGATAATCACTAATGCTGATACTGATAATTTTATAAATTCATTTTGATTTAAAACTAATATCCATATCAAAGCACCTCTTACTTTTATTTATTTAAGTAATACAAAGGTTACAAAAACACATGTGAATGTGTCACAATTAAACATGGAAGAACAGCAGAAATTGGCATCAGCCTGTAAAGCCCGATCAGTGCAACTCTGGTTCTTTTACATGAAACAGCTTTAGAAGAGGATAATGGTGGTTTTGGTGGTTCTGTGCAGTTAGGTTCTTTAACGTTGTCACCGAGTCTCCAGTAGAGAGATGAGTCAAAGGAAACATCAGTATGCAGCTATTGTTGTGTGGTTTGCATTTTTTCTAAATATTTGAATCTGGTTTTAACTCTCAACGACAGGTAATATCTTGCTTTACCTGTTCTACTGTAACAAGCATCTTCCTCGGTTTAGTTGATAGTAAATTGAATTCACGTTCAGCTTGTGCTTTGCTTGGCCTGTGTGTGGAAAATGCAAATCTTGCAAGGCACTGCTTACCTGCTGGTTTTCAACAGAAACTGCTAAACAGAAAGGTGGTAATTTATTGAATTAAAGGAACTGTTGGTGTAGTAATGAAAGGATGCCCGTTTTTCACTCTTGCTCAGCTGTTTGTGCTATGGCTAAATTCACCTGAGAAAACTGCTAACACAGGTGTTTCTGGACTCCTGTGTACATTCATATCTTTAATATTTCACAGTACAGCTGCGCAATATATTGCAAATTTATTTTTATCACTGTATGCAAAATGCATATTGCATACAACTACCTAGACTGCAATAATGTCTGTAAAATATTTAGGTACCTTGCATTGACGCTCTCTATGGTTGTAGAGATGCTTGGTTTTTATGCAGCCGAGAACAATTCAGAAGGTAAAGAGGTGGTAAGGTGGTCAAGTCATTAAGAAACCGCAACTAAGTTGTTTTAATGCCAATACAGCAGATGTTGGCCAAAAGTATCTTTTTCAATAAAACGTTTTATGAAGTCTATGTTTCCTGTGAACCCAAATCAGAAACACATGAGCTCTTTTTATATATTTAGTCATTGCATAACTATTGCAATATTCAATATTAATGCATGTCTTAATATTGTGTACAGACGCTCTAGTGTTTTAAATGGAATGCAACACTTGCATAAATGGACAAAAAGCTTTGAAAATGAATTGAAACTCAATGTCCTCCTTGGCTGAGTTATTTTACTGGGACTGTTTACATTGTCAGGCGTAGAAATGCTGCATTACACTGAAACTGTAAATAGCTCGTCAGTATGCCAACTGGAAATAGTTTCAGGAATCATTTTCCAAACAGAATTTCTTTGAAAATTAGGGCACAATAATAATGCTGATAATTGAGTAAACCAAGAAACAGTAGATTCTTTTTTTTTTTGCTTTATTTTATTGTAATATCTAAAAAAGCGTCCTCTCCTGCGGACAACTGATCTCACCTGTTGTCCACTTGTCATCGATGTGAGTGCATACATCCACATACCAGGTAACTCCTCCTCCCAACCGGTTGGGCAGGATTGAAATAGGTGTGAACCTGCTCATATCAGGTTGAGTTGAACAAACAGCCTTTTTATTTGGACCAGGATCAACTGTCGTTTGTGTAAGGCCCAGCGTTACGTGACCAGATTAACTAATTACGTTGATATTTTGAACGATTTATATAATGTTTTGCTAAATGAGAATGTTATTCATGTGATTTGTTTGTGTGTTGTTGTTTTTGTCTTTTCAGAAACCAGGCATGGATGAATTAACCATATGGGAGCAGCACACCATAACACTAAACAAAGTAAGTGCCTCTTTTTGTGAATCTCATTATGTCATGACCTTTTGGTGAAGGGAAAAAAATCTTAATGGGCATAAAACATGTTTTGCCACTGTGCAAGTATTGTTTGGTTCCTGGGTACTTCAGTGGAAACAGGTAGCTTGGGTGTTTCAGTGTTGTCAAGTCCATGGTGCGCAACTCCCAGGGTCTAAGTTGGACCGTGCTTCAGACATCTTGTTTCAGAGCAGGAATTCAGAGAGACGCACCCTGCTGCGCCCCACAGCGCCAACTGGCTCGTCACCATCTTGCCGCTGGAATGCGCTGTCTCTCTCTATCTCTCTGCTCCATCTCCCACTTAAGCAGCATTTTCTACCCACTCATTTTGCTGCATTCCTTCTCTGCCTTTAATGTGCTGTCATTTTCTCCTTATCTCAGCCCTCTTTATCTCTCTTTTCATGGCAGGACTCAAAGGTGGGCTATGGCTTTGCTCTATCAGGAGGGAAAGACAAGCCTCACCCCGACACTGGAGACACAGCTGTGGTGGTGTCGGATGTTCTGCCAGGTGGACCGGCCATGGGACGACTCTTGTACGTTTTAAAATGATTAAACAATTAACATAAAAATAAAAAGCATGTATATCAGCCTGCAGAAACAGACTAATATTTGTGTTGTTGCTTGTTTTGTAGCAACAAAGACCATATTGTCATGGTCAATGGAGTTTCTATGGAAAATGTTTACTCTAATTACACCATTCAGGTTCTTAAGTCATGTGGCAAGACTGCAAACATAGTGAGTATTGCAAAGGCACCAAGTAAAATGGCTGTAGTGCCATGTATTCAAATATTCACACCCCTTGAATCATGTGAACACATTTTGTTACATTACAGCTACAAACCTCTATTGGTATTTTATGTGATAGATCAACACAAAGTAGTGCAAAGTGAGAGGACAAAGTGGGAAAAGTGTAAAGTGGGAGGACAATGACGCATAGTTTTCAATAGTCTTCGCAAAATCTAAAAATGTGGCATGAATGTGTATTGACCCCCATTTACTCTAATGCTCCCAAATAAAATCCAACACAAACATTATCATAAAGATCATAGAATACGGCGAAAACAGGCCAGGGAGAACATTGTTGAGAAGTTTAAAGCAGCGTTAGGTTATAAAACAATAACATAAGCTTTGAACATCTCACACTGCACCATCTGAAAATAAAGAGTTGTGCACAACTGCAAACCTACCAGGACATGGCTGCCTAAGTAGGCTGAAAGATTGTGGAATAAGTGTGATCCTTAGGGATGCAACCAACAGGCCCATGGTAACTCTGGAGGAGCTGCAGAGATCCACAGCTCAAGTTGGAGGATCTGTATATATGACAGCTATAGTTAATGCACTCAATAAATGTGGTATTAGTGGATGTGTGACAGATGAAAGACAATGTTGAAAATTGAGGGAGGACCTGGTTGCTACAATCCATGTTGTGGACTGCAAACCTGTGCCAGAAGGCACCAGCTCCAGTCAGATGGCACCAAAATAGAACTTTATGGCCTACATGCAAAAAGATGTTTGTCAGAAACTATTGCTGCACATCCTCTCCATGGTAAAACATGGCGGAGGCATCACCTACTACAGCTTCCTGCTGTGGCGATTCTTCTGCATGAGCAGGGAAGCTGGTCGGTCCTTACAGAAGGATGGGTGTAACTAAAAACAGGTAATTCTGGGAAAAATCCTGTTTAAAAAAAATTGAGCCTGTGCCAAGATTTGGAAATGGCAGTTTAGATTTTATTTTCTCAAAAACAATTTGACTTATGGGGGAAACGTGTACTGGAATAAAGTGACTAAAGGGGCTGAATGCATTTGCACTTCACATTTTTTGAAGATTTTTATTTTTAAAGGATTTGAAAAACTAATATTTAAAAAAAATAATTATTTCATGTTGGTCTATCACATAAAATCTCCTAAAATACTTAAAAGTTGGTGCTTCTAATGTGACAAAATGTACAAAAAACTGCTCATCTAACAAGCTGAACTCTTTAAAATCTCTGAACTTTCTGTACTACAGACAGTAAAGCGGCCTCGAAAGATCCAGATCCCAGCCACCTCCAGGCCATCGAGGGCAGCCTCACAGTCGAACCTACTGGATCAAGATCCCCCCAGACGAACCCGCCGCTTCTCTGACAGCAGTGACAATAGAGACGCAGGACGCTACAGCCCCTCACCTCAGCGTAATGGCTATGGAGCGTCACAGTCACTGATGTCCACATACAAGAGGTTGCCGCAGAACTATGCTCCAGAGAAACCGATCAAAACCACACTGGTTAAAAAGAAAATCACAGATGGTAAGGTTTCCCTTGGCTCTGGTTTGAAATGCAAATGCCTGTTGCTTTAATACCGAAATAGTTCTCATTTCTTTTTGGAAATTGCTAAATTCTGTTCTGGTTTACAGAGTATGGACTGAAGCTAGGAAGTCAGATCTTTATAAAGCACATGACAGAAAGTGGCCTGGCTGCAAAGGAAGGAACACTGCAGGAGGGAGACCTAATTTTAAAGGTGAAGATTTTTGCATGCTCCAATACGTTTTTAATTGATGCACGAAAACTTCTCTAAATAAATGAATGTAATTGCTTTTTTTTGTGTTGATCCATGTTTAAATAGATCAACGGCATGACGACGGAGAATCTTTCTCTTCTGGAGACCAAGCACCTGGTGGAGAAGAGCAGGGGCAAGCTGACCATGACGGTCCTCAGGGACGACCGCAAGTTCCTGGTCTCCATCCCTGAGGTGGACGACAGCCCTGGCAACAGTAACGACGAGCTTCGCAAAAACAGCAGCTCAGAGCTGGAGGGTAAAATTTTCTTATAGAGGTGGAAGAGTAAATCTGAGAGGAATTGGGCTTAGATTAACACGTTTGCAAGTTGTCTGGGTCATTTAACCCAAACTTTTTTCTGTGACCCACAGACATTTCAGACCTTGAGGAGGACATCACCCCTCGCCGAACATCACGCCAGCACACCCGAGAGAAACGGACACGCAGGTACAGGCTCACACCGGTTTAAAAAAAAAAATCTTTGTTTATTCATGATTTCTCATTTTTTAATTGTTGTTAACATTTTTAACCCAGACCGAGAGCTGAACCACCTCCACGAGCCAAGTCTAGGGATCCATCACCTGTACGCTCTACACTGACCCGGCCTCCTCCCAGAAAGTACGCTTCTCGTGGAGGTACAGCCAGCAGAAAATCCTTTTCCTTTCAGAAATACACATTTAATTATCATCTGATGATGGTGTTCCTTGTTGCAACAAAAATATTCTTCTGGAAAACAATGTAAACCTTTTTAGGTTAAAAAAAGTAAAAAAAAAGAGTTAAGTTGTAGGTAATGTGGTGCATGGGAGCTTTGTAGATTGAAAACAAATCATGTGCAGTGAGATAAAATAAATGCATTATTATTTTTGTTTCTAATTGCAATTTATTGTCTCCTCAGCTCCATCTGAGTCAGAGTCGGACCACAGCACTTCTCCTCCTCCTCCTGTCAGGAGAGACGGTCCAGAAATAAAGGACTCTAGCAAATACAAGTCAGTTCTTATTCATTTAGATTTTAAATGATTTATAAAAAGGCTCCTAAAGTGGGTTCAAAGCACAAGTACTATTATAAAATACATTTGTAATATTTTCACCTATTTTAAGTTTTTTTTTTTTTACAGTTTCGAGTCTTGCCACCATATGTTTGTCTTTTGCTGCTCCCAGTACAATACAATAATGCATATATGTGTAATATACAAGGCATTAGTGATGGTTTGTCTCTTTTTGCAGGCATCTTCCAGGATTGTCCACCCTCCCAAACCCACGATCTTCTCCTGTACAAAACTGGACCCTGACCCGTCCCTCCTCCTCCTCCTCAAGGCCACGCAAGCCGGTGTCGGAGTCAGACTCTGACCGGAGCGCGTCCCCACCTCCACGCAGACAGAGCCCCCTCCCAGACACCAGATACAAGTACGGACTACCTTTAATTAACTCTCAGGGTGCTAGTGTGCGTCCTCATGTAGCTAAAACGGTTAGATAACCAACTCCAATGTGAACGCAATGAAATGGTTGGTTCTTTAAAGACAGTTTTTTTTTTTTTTTTCAACAAACTTTGCTACTGAATTATTCCTAACTCCTCTGACTTTTCTCTGCAGATCTCTGTCTGATCTTCCCCATATCAGTCTGAAGCCTTCCCCCATCCCTGTTCTACAGGAGGCACCAAGAAGGGTCAACTCCCCTGTGAGGATCCCATCCCCAGGTCTGCGCACACATACACATAAGCTTCCTTATGATGTTCTGTACCCTCGACACCTCCCTGACAGTAATTACTTCAGTTTAAGTGTTTTGTTATGATCAAGTGTAAACAGAGATGGCTAAGAAACTTCTGGAGCACAGGTCTTAGTAGGCGAGTGCTTTACAGCTTTAAAGGTTTTGTTAGTTGTTTTAAAAAGTGCACATTACATTTAAAGCATTAGTTCTCTAGTTGTCAGCACAATGTAAAAACTCCGCCTCGAAATACAAACCGTTGTAATTGGAATAAAAATTCACAAAAGAGAAAAAAATACAGGAGCAGTAATATTTGAAAAAGAAAATGAAGCAGGGATTAAATTATTTTTTACAAATGACATTCTGGAAAATGTGCTCAAGAGGTATTTAATACCTCTTGAGCCATAATTTCAGTCCTCAAGCTGCCCATATCATGATGTGTACGGATTGATTTATATTAGTTTTCCACCACACAGTGTTTTGCATGTACCCCAAAAAGTTCAATTTTGAAAGCATAAATAATTTTCCAATGCTGTTCACAATTATGCACAACCTTATGTCGATCAAGCTCATAAAATCCAAATCAAATACGAAGTTTGTGGTTGCAACACAACAAAAGGTGGTACCTCAAGCAGTACAAATGCTAAGGGTACCTTGTAATTACGGTTTTGAATTCTTTTTGTCTCCAGATTCTGACTCCGAGTCGGACGGCACCTCAGCACCTCCGCAGAGGCACAGCACTTCGTACAGCCAGGACTCCCTCAGCAGATACAGGTACAGATGATGGTCCTCCAAAAGCCACCTCATACCTGTAACTCTGCAAGAGTTCATGGAGCGGACACTGGCCAGACTTCACGCCTCACCCACTGTTACCCTTAGCTAATCAAAAAGCATATGCTTTCATTTGGTTTTAAAACTTAAAGTACCCCTCTCTGGTTTTTTGTGATTGATTTGTGTTTTAACTAATTTACTTATTCTTATCGTTTGCTTGACTTGTGTTTTTTTTTTTTTTTTTTTGACTTTGTATCACATATGTTTACGTTTTTGTTAACTAATAAAATAAAAGTGGCTTTCACAGAACATGTATGTGGCTGTATTGATCAGAGAAGCAGCGCTGCTCCAATCAGACACCAATAAAAACCAATCATCAGTTCCTAAAAAATCTGCATCTGTTTCAAAGCATGATTCAAATAAAAAGGTTAGTTCAGATAGTTACTGGCAAAGGAGCTTTATATACTGCACTGATTAAAATGGATCATTTTGATTGGTCACAATGCAGTTGACCTTCACACAGAGAGCTCCCCTCAGAGGTAATAAGGTGAATATTTACTATTCACGTCTCAGATTATCGTCAATATAGCTACGGTCCCCCCACATCAAACATAACTGAGATTTGTCGTTTTCCTCCTCCCTCACTCCCACCTCCCTCTTTTCTCTTCCAGAGTCCTGCCAGAGGTTTCTCTGCAGCCTCACGTGGAGCCGCCTCGATGGAGCGAAACCAGCGAGCTGCAAAAGAAAGGTCTGCATAGAAAACCTTTTTTTGTTTTCACTATTTTTTACAAATTGCATTTTATTAAGCTACTTGGCAAAGATGTGGGACCAAATTCATCCAAAGAAATATGCGAAAGTAGTATTTATTAACTTCCACAGCTAAATCGGACACCGAATCAGATGCCAGTTATGCTTCCGTCCGCCGCAAGGACTCCTCAGATAACGGAAACGTAAAGAAGCCCAGCAAGAAACGCAGGTGAGAGGCATCTTGTGGTTTTTAATCTACTTTCTTCGTAGTCTCACAAGCATTGTGTCCACACACAAGTTAGCCACTGTACCAAGAAGCACAGAGTTTCATATGTTTTGTTTGAACATAACCTTTTGTAACTATTAGGTTTATGGGGTTCCTCTAAGAAACTGAACCTGAGCAGGTATACAGCCAGAACACAAGCACCTCTCATAAAAATCGTATCCTACTTTATATAATTACAGAGGTCTGCCTTTCCAGAGTCTAGTTTAGATCTCCAGTAAAACATGTTCCTTCAGGGAGATTTTCTTTTTCTGATTTTTACAACCAGTCAGTGTTTTGGGCCAGTCATTTCACATAAACTGGTCCCTGTACACACCCACACTGGTCTGACCTACATTTTAGGTTTGCAGCTTAGGAAGTAAAATATATAAGCAAACAGAAGTCTAAAAATAGTGAGGAAAACTGTGAATGCAAAGGTGTTGAACCTAAATTAAGTACACTTATAAAAATAACTATAAAATACAACCTTAAAGAGGAATGCAAAGCATTCAGAGTGAGAGCCTGAAAAATGAGAAATTTGTTTTGCACAAACACAACTGTCATCTCTCTTTTTTTTTTTTATTACTGAAGACACTCTGTACACACTGGTGCACATGACACAACTTCCTGTTTGGACCGTCCCACATTAAGTTTCAAGTGCTGAGAATCCTTAATGCATTGGGATTATATCCTTCTGTAGTCCCAACAAATATTTGTCCTCGTTTTAACTAGTCCTTGCTGGCATACATAGTAAATATTATCCTAGTGTTGAAAAGTGTATTGTTTAACGTGATCCAAACCAGAAGCATTTGTTATCTTTGTATTTTGGACATAAAGCTGCCTTTGCAGAGACCAACAATGAAACAATATTCCATTTTGATCAGTATTTGTGATATTTATTGGTTAAACCTCTATTTTCTGCAGATTATTGTCTAATCTTCAGAAGCTGAACCTGATTGTAAAGAGATAGCCATTGATACTGGTTTTTCATAGGGTTTTTTAATACTGTTATCGACAAGATGTTGACAAATAAATAAGTTAGATTTTATGGCAGTTTTTATGTATTTTTCTTAGGGTCGTGTCTAAGAGAGCAGCCCCTGCCGCTGCAAAGCTGGAGCCTCCACATCAAGTCAAATCCCCTGTCAGACCAGCCCCTGATGGTGGGTTTACTCCTTTCTGTGTTGCACTCTTATTGTCGTTTTATCACCACACAGAGTACGAAAGTCGACTGGCTGTAACAGGTCCTGATGGAAGCTTGTTTTTGTTCTTTAAGAGTCCTCAGAGTCAGATGAGCTTTCACATCTCAGGAGGTCTGGCAGCTCTGAGCGAGATCAAAGCCACCGCAGGTACGACAGAAACACTCGAACAGACACAACTAAACTAAAACCAGGTTCTTTTGTTTCTTCTAATATAATGTATATAATGTGTTTGTTCAGTGGCTGATTCAGAGAATGAGCTTGAATAACTTCAGATAGGCTATTCAGGAATGTATACCTATCATTTAATTGACGGGTGTTATTATGTTTGATATTCTGTGTTAGTTTTTACACATTTTAAATGGATATTTAATTGACTTTTACCTATAAAAAATGTAATAGAATATAATACAACAACATTTATATTATTAAGCTTAATTTGAAAGGTGGCTTTGAACAAATTCTGGTTGAAATCATTTCTGGTCTTTAAACTTTGCAGTTTTTTACAATAAAATGTAATAATTAGAAATTGGAAGTAGAAAAATGTAACTTTTACTTGTATGTCTGTAACAGTTTTTCAGTTCATTCAATTCAATAAACTTCAGTCATCCATGAGGTGTCCTTTAAATTATTGTAAGACAAAAATGGAAAAGCAAAATATAAAGCATTAACTAATGTCTTAATAGTCAAACGTAAACAGATATTGCCACCAAAATTGGATCTTTTAAACAACAAATGTCTATTTCATTTTGTTGTTTTCATTTTTTTTTTACAAATTTTTGCTATACTTCCTAAAAAAAATAATAAAAAAAACAAATATATGTTACCTGAAATTAATAGAGATTTCAAACCTCGTTTAGTCGTGACATAGTTTAATTTATCTTTTTTTATCTAATCTAATCCATCTTCTCTGCTGTAAATTTGGTTAGTTTTGTTTTCTCCATCCTGCAGCTTCATCCGCCATCAGATTAAATTAAGATTAATCTGCATGAGATATTGGTTCGGATCACATGTAAAAGCTGCAGGAGACAGATGAGAGAATAACGACGTGTTTTTGACTCTGCAGTGTTCCTCGTGGTTCTAAAGGAAACAGCGCTGTCCGGTCCGGGATTTCAGTGACTAATAACCCTCAGCTCCACTGTAAGGCTCAGGATAAGAAAGTTTAAACAGGACACTTTTGTCATTAATGTTTGGTTTCAGTAATTATGGATTTACTGTTAACATGTTTATGTCTGTTTATTTTATTTTTTGTTTACATTTTAAGCATGAAATCAGCCAGTGATCAATGACAAACTGTGATGTTTTGATTTCTCTTGCAGCCCAACCTGTGGAAGAGCCTCTCTATTCCCTACCTCCAGACTCTTACCCGTCATCTAATCCTGGGTGAGCAATATATTTTTAAGAAGATTTATCAGTCTATAAACTCAAACAAAAATCATTCGAGTGATCTCATTTGTTTGGTGTCTCAACGTTTTCCTTAGGTATAGCTCCGATGTAAATAATGTGAGATTTGTTAAAGAGGGCAGTTTGGGCCTGAGACTGGTGGGCGGCAATGATGTTGGGATCTTTGTAGGTGGAGTTCAGCCAAACAGCCCAGCATATGACCAGGGAATGAAAGAGGGAGACCAGATCCTGAAGGTAACCTCATTTAGATAGTCTACATTTTATTATCTGGTTATTTAGGCTGAGTTTTAAAACTGAATCAAGCCTTTGGTCCTTGTTTGTTTAGGTAAATAATGTAGATTTTGGCCATTTCACACGAGAGGAAGCTGCCAACTTCCTCCTCAATCTCCCAGCGGGAGAACAGGTGGAAATGTGCACTCAGAAAAAGATGGACAGTAAGTGTGGAGCAGAACTGATCATGGTATTAATTACTTGAGGTTTGCATGAGTCCTAACTTTGCATATCTTCAGTTTACAAGAAGATCATCAAGTCCGACCTGGGGGACAACTTCTACATCCGCACGCACTTTGACCACGAGGCAGACAATCCCAGAGGTCTAAGCTTCACCAGAGGAGAAGTGTTCAGGGTCCTGGATACGATGTACAAAGGGAAGATAGGCAACTGGCTTGCTGTTCGCATGGGGAATGACCTGCATGAGATGGATAAAGGCACCGTCCCAAACCAGGAGAGGTGAGGAAGGAGAGGATTGTAAGACTGGACAGTGCCTTCTAAAAGTATTCATTCCTTCTTGAGCTCTCTCATATTTACGGTGGTCATATTACAACTTTAAACTTCAATGTATTTCATTTGGATTTTATGTGTAGATCAAAACAAATAGGGCGTAATGGAAGTAGTAGTTTTGTTTTTTAACAAATAAAAAGCTGAAGCATCTGGTGTACATTCAGCCACAATTTCTAACTCTTGCCACAGATTCTCTGTTGTATTTAGGTCTGGACTTTGACTGGGCCATTCTAACACATTTTGACCTAAACTATGCAGCATGGTGGCTGCATGTTTAGAGCCGTCCTGCCTCAAAGTGAAACTGAGTTACAGGCTTTCTTTCAGGTTTGCCTGATGTTTAGCTCCATCCATCTTCCCATTACCTTTAACCTGTTTCTTTGTTACTGTTGGAATAAAACGCACATTGGGTGCATGATACCGTCACCAACATGTATGACCATGCAGGCAGTGTGTTCAAGGTGATGTGCTGTATTAGTTTTTCTGACCAGATCAGTTTCTTCCACATGTTTGCAGCAGAGTAAAGGGGGCTAAATACACAGCACTTGTCAGCTTTTTGTAAGAAAAGAAAATTTAAAAGTCCATGTATCATTTATCATATTTCTTCCACTTATACCTAAGTCCCAATAAAATACAATGAAGTCGGAGGACATAGTGTGGCAAAATGTGAAGATGGATTTGAACAAATCCTTCATTTAACAGTTCTTGCAACAATCCCCTCCTGTAGGGCAGAGTCACTGGCCACCATCGAGCGATCACAGCGGTCTACTGGAGAAAGGCAGGGTACTGGCCCGAGAGCAGAGTTCTGGAAACTGCGAGGGCTCCGGGGAAACAAGAAGAACGAGAAGAGCAACAGACGGACTCGAGAGGACCTGCTGCAGCTCACAATTCAGGGCAAATTCCCGGCCTATGAGAGAGTCCTGCTCAGGGAAGGTGGGCATGGATCTCATTCTCTCACACACAGGGATGGACAGTGTTATTTCTGAGATTCACATCCAGGTCAGTTTTAAAACAGCTTAATTGTTTTTTCCAGCTAATTTCAAACGACCAATCGTCATTCTGGGACCTCTGAATGATATTGCCATGGAGAAGCTGGTCAATGAGATGCCTGATGAATATGAGATGGCAGGTTAGTTTCTGCTCATTGACCATTTCTAACCTGTTCCTGCTCTTTGTTTCATGAATAATAATAATAATAAGTATTGCACACATGGGGGCTAGTTTCTGACTGTTAGTTGTGTTGAACTTTATTCTCACAGAGATGGTTCCTCGGAGTGGAGGAGGAGACAATAGCTCCACAGTTATTAAACTTGACACTGTGAGGAGAATTGCAGAGAAGGTGAGAAGCAACCATCAACATTCAAGTTAAAATGCTCTATTTCTTACCAACAGAGGATGCGTTTTGTTGTTTCTGTCCCAGTCATCTTCTGAATGATTTTGTTTTCTTCTTCTCTCAGGATAAACACCCTCTGCTGGACATCACTCCCACTGCAGTGGAGCGGCTGAACTACATCCAGTACCACCCAATGGTGTTGTTCTTAGACCCCCATAGTCGCAAAGATGTTAAGGCCATGAGGCAGAAGTACAACCCAGAGTCCAACAAGAGCTCCAGACGCCTATACTCCCAGGCTGTTAAGATGAAGAAACACGCCAACCACCTGTTCTCAGGTATTTCTCATGTTAGATTTACTGCAGTAAAATGCAAGAGTTAAAATTTAGTTTTCTGTTAAATAACAGAACAGATTAGTTTTTCTTCTTACTTTTTACTCAGGAGTGTTGACAGTATATCTCCTGACTTTTTCCTTCAGCTTGGATAGACCTGCAGCCCGGCTCCCACAAATGGTATGACGCTCTGAAGGAGAGAATCCAGCACCAGCAGTCCAAACCTGTCTGGGTGTCTGAAGTCACGGTATGTCCACCTACACAAGTAAACACTGGAATATTTTGATTTTAATCAAGAATGTGTTTCAAACTAAGAACTAGAACCATGTATGGGGTGGTTACCATTATCAAGGTATATTGAGCTTTGCACTGAATAATCTGAGCTCATCTGACCTGCTTTAAAGCTCTTTTTACTGCATTCAACTTTAAGATATAACTATACAAGTCCTAGACCGGGAACTTTGGAGGCGCTGCTGGGGTTACATCCTCACACTAGTGATCTTGTGAAAGTTGACTTATGCTGACAAATTATGCATCAAGCTTCATCCTTTCAGTAAAGTCCCAGTGGGGCAAAAAGGGGGAAACTGCTGGTGGTCCAACAAATGTTCAAAGGCAAACTATTGATTAAGTAAAATAAATATTTGAAATACCTTCATATCACACCTCAAGTAAAACCAATTCTGTTGCAACCATCTTTGTCTTCATCAGCCATTTGTCTGTTCTATGTCAACTTAACAAGTTGATTGAACAACCTGCCCTCCACCAAGAAAGTCACCAGTCGTCTAAAAGAACATTATATAATATTGTCAAAAAAAAAGAAAATGGAAAAATTTATTAAATGAATTAAAAAGTAATAGAGAAATTTTGAAAAAGGGAAAATGCAGAAAATAAATAGAAAGTAGATACAATAACTAAAAGGAAAATAGGGGAAAAATATGAATCTCGGTATTTACTAACATGGATTGTTACCTTGGATATACCAATGAAATATTAGTTGACCTTTCCACCTTTTATGTTGTTTTTTTTTTTATGGAGAGAAGTATTTCATTTCATTAAGTCCCAGATAAACTGTTGCTCTCAGCTGAAAAATCCAGAAGGTCTCAGGCAGAAGTGGTCTTTTAAGGCCCCTCCAAATCTCTTTGAGTGTTCTTGGACCATCATGTCCTGTTTTGTACATATCGTGATACCGTTGTTTAATCCATATTCTTTGTCTGAATAACATTCCTATGCCTTCAGACTCTCCCATCTTTGTCTGTCCCACATACAGAAAACATCTGACATGATGTCTTCACCTCCTCTAATTGAACAGTCTTGACTGCATTTTCTCAGTGGTTGCATTTCACACACTAGTATGTTAGTTTAAAACCTCTCCGCTTATTTTCTCTTTTGTCCAGCTGGAGAGCGGAGGGGAACAGGACTTGGATGCTCTGGACCCGACTCAGATGGACTACCTCAGTGCTGCCAGTGACCTGGAGGACACGGATGGAGAGGCCATCACAGACGGAGAAGCCTACACCGACAACGATGACCTGGAGGAGGCCTACCCTGGTCAGGATGTCTCCAGGTTTCAACAGAGCTCCAGGGGACCAGGAGCTGCTTTAGCCCGATCATCTGAACCAGCCTCTGAGTATGACAGCCCAGCAGTTGAACCAGAGCCTAGTGATTACGGGTTTTCGGACAGAGAAATCCCACCATTGATGCATGTGCCTGAGCTCAGATCACCCCGCCAGGAGGTCTATAGCCCACCCCAGAGTACTGCTGAGGAGGAAGAACAGTCTCATCACAGTTTTACAGACTCTGACTTCGATGCTCTTGATGTAGATGAACCGCCAGATTTTGTAGCCCCCGACCCCTCAAGTCGACACTCATTGGACGAGCCATCGTATGCTGAGGAACAGCCGGAGAGCTCCCAACCTGCCCCTCTGTCAGCTATTGAAGAGAGATTAGCTCAGGTTTGTTCAACTTTAACTTGATTTTTATTCATTAAAGTCCATTTATTGTAGATGAGAACTGTTCTGGTCATTTCACTTTTTTGACAATTTTTGAAGAAAAACAAAATTCAGATTTTAATCTTCTTCCATCTTCCTATAGGGATGAAAATGAAATGAAAATAAATTTCCTATGAATAAAGACTTTAAACAATAACCAAATGTGAGAATAGGATGTTATGCTTTTAATTTGGCCCATTTTATGTTACAGAAATCTATTTCCAATGTTAATATTTTTATGTCCCATTCAGTTTGAGCATCTAAGGATTCACTTCACCTTTTTAATAAAGAACAGTTTGATTGATTAAACGACATACAGCTTCAGTTAATTTTAAAACGTTAATTTGCAGTATTTCAACACAATAAAAATATCCCCTGAGGCGAGGCTATATAATAACACCCCTCAAAATAAAGTGAACCATAGAGACTCTTATTATAAAGAATTAGGATATCTTGTTTTAAATTCCTTTTTCGCTCTCTGTTACAGACACGTATGGCAGAACCGCAGGCCCAGCCTGAGAAAAAGACAGGCCCAGCGTTCATCGTGTAAGTCTCTTTGTGGGATTCATTCAGTAAAACCAGACTGATTCTGGCTGCTGACTCATCAGCCATCTGATCTTCACCTCCTCAGGTTGGCCCATCACCAAGCAGTCCAGCACAGACGCACACAGATCCAGGGCAGCGACAGCTCCGACGATGACAAATTTGACGAGGAGGAAAAGACGGATGACGTTGAATGGGGTCCTGCAACTGAACTCTAGAAGAACAGAGGATTAAAGCTGCTGACGGCTAATCCAACACAGACGATTTCTGTTTCACTCTTTTAACTCATGTTTGTTTGTTAGGTTCTTCAAGTTTTTCTAAAGAGGGCGATGTTGTTCGATGTATGACAAATCTATTTAAGATTTACCATCACAAAAAAAGGTTCCCCTGAAAACATTTTAGATCAAAGTGCCTGTTTGTTTCTGTTACTGTTTTCCTTTTATATTTATTATGTTTTAGAAATACTTAAAACAACCCAGTTTGTTATAACTGCTGTAATATACAAATGCTAGTTTTATTACAAATCATTAAAGAACCAATGTCAGGCACATAAGACCTGTTATGAAACCACTTTTTAAACCTTTTCTAAAATAAACAGTTTTTTTCTAATTTCAGAATGAACCTATGAAGTCATTTAAACACCAGATAGGACCATAATCACAGATGGGGCTGTGCAAACTACATCCTGCTGCAGTCATATGGATCATTTAAATGTTAATATGAATGGCTTTGGTCCAGGTAAAGGGAAGGCAAACCCTGAAATGAAAATATTTTCTCTGAAGCCGTGCTAAACCTTTCAAATATGACTGCATTCTTTGCATACATAGTTCATTAAAGCTGAAGAGGATCAGTGAGTTTATTCTCAAGTTCCATCTTTATATTACTGAGCATTTATTAAATTATTTTTGATCATGTTCTATGTTTGGGAGTTAGCAGAGGTGATACTGCTCCAGTCACTCAACATGAATGTCTTTATTAATTTGGGGCTTTTTATGGTTCATTGGAAAGGTTTTTAGAATAACACAACTGCAGTTTTTCTTTTAAACAAGAACATTTGGTGGATTTTCTTTTTAATACAAAATTAGCATATCATTAAAAGGGTCTCTAAACGAGCTATGAACCTAATCATCTGAATCAACGAGTTAACTCTAAACACCTGCAAAAGATTTCTGAGGCCTTTAAAACTCCCAGCCTGGTTCATCACTCAAAACCCCAATCATGGGTAAGACTGCCGACCTGACTGCTGTCCAGAAGGCCACTATTGACACCATCAAGCAAGAGGGTAAGACACAGAAAGAAATTTCTGAACGAATAGGCTGTTCCCAGAGTGCTGTATCAAGGCACCTCAGTGGGAAGTCTGTGGGAAGGCAAAAAGTGTGGCAGAAAACGCTGTACAACGAGAAGAGGTGACCGGACCCTGAGGAAGATTGTGGAGAAGGGCCGATTCCAGACCTTGGGGGACCTGCGGAAGCAGTGGACTGAGTCTGGAGTAGAAACATCCAGAGCCACCGTGCACAGGCGTGTGCAGGAAATGGGCTACAGGTGCCGCATTCCCCAGGTCAAGCCACTTTTGAACCAGAAACAGCGGCAGAAGTGCCTGACCTGGGCTACAGAGAAGCAGCACTGGTCTGTTGCTCAGTGGTCCAAAGTACTTTTTTCGGATGAAAGCAAATTCTGCATGTCATTCGGAAATCAAGGTGCCAGAGTCTGGAGGAAGACTGGGGAGAAGGAAATGCCAAAATGCCAGAAGTCCAGTGTCAAGTACCCACAGTCAGTGATGGTCTGGGGTGCCAGTGTCAGCTGCTGGTGTTGGTCCACTGTGTTTTATCAAGGGCAGGGTCAATGCAGCTAGCTATCAGGAGATTTTGGAGCACTTCATGCTTCCATCTGCTGAAAAGCTTTATGGAGATGAAGATTTCATTTTTCAGCACGACCTGGCACCTGCTCACAGTGCCAAAACCACTGGTAAATGGTTTACTGACCATGGTATCACTGTGCTCAATTGGCCTGCCAACTCTCCTGACCTGAACCCCATAAAGAATCTGTGGGATATTGTGAAGAGAACGTTGAGAGACTCAAGACCCAACACTCTGGATGAGCTAAAGGCCGCTATCGAAGCATCCTGGGCCTCCATAAGACCTCAGCAGTGCCACAGACTGATTGCCTCCATGCCACGCCGCATTGAAGCAGTCATTTCTGCAAAAGGATTCCCAACCAGGTATTGAGTGCATAACTGTACATGATTATTTGAAGGTTGACGTTTTTTGTATTAAAAACACTTTTCTTTTATTGGTTGGATGAAATATGCTAATTTTGTGAGATAGGAATTTTGGGTTTTCATGAGATGTATGCCAAAATCATCTGTATTAAGACAATAAAAGACCTGAAATATTTCAGTTAGTGTGCAATAAATCTAAAATATTTGAATGTTAAATTTTCATCATTACATTATGGAAAATAATGAACTTTATCACAATATGCTAATATTTTGAGAAGGACCTGTATTAGGATGGGGTGGATGTAAATATCCATAACTTCAAACTTGTGCACCAAATGATTGTTTTTAAAAAATCTCTCAAAATTTGTTTTGCCTGATCAGTCCATTTCGAAAAAGGAACTATTCAAATCCTTCATTAAAAGACTAAAATTAATAGGACATCCATATCGATGCTGACAGGATGTACATTTCTGACCAAAACTGCAACTATAGTTTATTATGTTAATGTTTCACCTGCCATGTTAAAGACACAGTAACAGCATTAGATTCAAAATGGATGTTATTTGTTATAAATACTTATAGTGGCCTGTTGAAACAGAACAACAATAGAAAAGAACATTTTTTAGAGGAAAGGAAAGCAAATAAAACATCTGTAAATAGCTATCTTCAACTGATAGTTTGCTGTAAAGAAATGTGGTTTTCACGCTGATAAATATTTAGAGGTACTTTGCTTTAATAAAAGGTCATATTTTATTCAAAAACGAAAATAAATGGAAATATAGAATAATACAATGGTCCCGGATATACAATTTAATTAAATTACATGTGAGATTTGAGGATTTTATCACAATTTACTTCGTTAACTCCTGAGAATACTTTCCAACAACAACAAACGCTATTATTTAAGTACCTGGGTATGAAATGGCGACGAAGGGGGCAAACTGATCCGATGCCATGTGGAGGTCATATAGCAAAATAATTTAAATAATATTTGAAATGACCGTTAAATACAGTTCATTTTCAAAGTAAATATATGACATTTATAGCTTTTCTCACAGTTTTTAGACAGGGGTGGAGTTTTGTAAGCAGACTCAGCAGGATCTGAGCTTCCCAAAATGATAATTTTTCACATTTGGCATGATGATCTTGTTTGCATTGATAACACTCGCTTTAACGTCTCCCGCGGGTGACGCTGCTCAGGTCACATGTTGGACGCACACCTGTGTCAGGATGGACTGATTGCTGTGGAACTGGAGCGAAGAGACAACTTGTTGCTATTCGGTTCCCTGCGGCGCGCACACAGTCCTCCACATCGGCCCATACTCATAAGACACATCTGTCTCCGAGCTGAGGTATTCCTGTTTAAACTTTGTGGAGCAAGCGTAAATCACCTCTGTGTCCCCACGCCAACGCGTGCGCAGAGAGCAGATGCCAGGGGCGCATTGCGCACAGTTCTTGCGCCGAGCCGAAACGTGCGTCTCTGTGCGTCAGTGAGTCTGCGCGGCTCGATGAGCGACAGCAGCAGCAGGAGGAGGAGGACGCACAGACAGTTGTCGTGGCTCAGAGTTGGCCCGGATGGCACCGAGTTCCCGCTGAACGCCAGCGCCAGACGGAACAAGTGGCGAGTCGGGGGGTGGGTGGGGGGTCTGTGCGTCAAACTCAAAGAAGTCGGGATGGACGGGAAGGGCACCCTGAAGATGTTCAGGAAGAAACGGGAGCTCATCAAGACTCCGTCCATCTCGAAGAAGAGCCGAGCAGGAAGCCCCGGGCCACAGAGCGGCGTCCCGTCTGTGAGTAGCGCATCACTTTTGGTTTCTGCAGTGTGTGTGTGTGTGTGTGTAGAGTCAGAAAACCTTCATCCTGGACAGGCTGGACAGATCTCCAAACCAGGAGTGATTCTATGTGTGTGTGCCTGAATGTGAGTGTGGAGAGGTTTTGGGTGCCTGATTCCAACTTTTATCAATGTTCCTGCTTGGCTGGTGTCATCAGGGTCAGAAAGCGTCATCTGCATGCATGAAACCTCTTGAAGCCATTCATCAAAATGCAGTGTCATGAGAGCAAATGCTATGGGCACCAGAACGCACGTTGACTCATATCTGGTTAAGTGTTGCATAGGAAGTACATCTCTTGTGGGGTTTTTTTCTTTTTTTCCGACTGAAGCCGTTGTTCTTCATCGCCTCTGTGAGAGACTGCATTCAGAAGTGGACTAATTCTGTAGGTAGATTAGCAAGAATGCTGAAACGTAGCAGTAAAAACAGCTACAACCCTTACTCCACCACTCAGAGAGTTAAGAAAGCAGAGTCCAAATGCAAGGAGAAGCTGGACATACTGCCCAACAAGCACAGTATATGGCTTAAACAGGTAGGTGGGTTTTCTGTCCAATACCATCAGGATATGTCGATATTCCAGTTCCTTACATTTGTTGAATGCATCTTGTTTGCATTTTATGGAAATCTTATTTGGGTAATTTCCAATGTTGCTACTCCAACCATCATGATATTTGACACTGTGTGAAATTGCCCCACCCGACGCAGGAAGTGTCAGGAAGTGTTGCACAACGCAGCGCAGGATCTTGTGAAAGTCTGCCTATGTGTGTTTATCAACACCAGTGCAGTTGCTGGTGGTGGTGGTGGAGGGCGCAAAGTCAATCTCTGTAGGGATGGACCGAGACAGAGATCGGAACTGACCATTTCTCTGACCGTCTCTATTCTGATGAGGTCAAATACAGAAATAGCTTACTGTTTTTCTCCTGTTCAATACATGAATCAAAATCAAGAACTATCATTTCTGTTTATAAATACCTAAATAAAACCTTTAACCTTTAACCAATCCTTCTCAAGGCACTTTAAAAGACCAATGTGTCCAGTTCATTTGCAGCAATATAAAAACATGCAAAAAACCAATGCCAGTGTAAACAGATTCAGATTAGGTTAGATATAGTTAGGCCTAACTTTATTCATACACCTGGTACCTTTTTTAGATTTAAAATGATTTTTATCCAACTAAGACGTTTGTTTGCAAATGAGAGGATGATCTCCCAAAAGATAGGGAGACAATGTTCAAAAGGTGTCATTTTAAAAAGGCTTTTATTTACATTATGTTTAGAATGGTAAATTCAAAATAAAATGGCATATTTTCTTCTGACAAATTTACAAAGCAGTACAAGAACCTGGGGACAGTAATGGATAACAGACTGACCTTTGAACCCGGTGTGGACTCTGTATCTAAAAAAGCTCTTCAGATGTTCTTCTATCTTAAGCTTCATGGTTTTAATGTGGATTCTACTTTTTGTGTGCATGTTTTATTCTTGTTTTCACATTTAACATTGTCTGCTGGTTTGTACTTTGAACTGTCAAACATAATAATAAACTGCAGAATACTATTATATTATGTACGAAAATCGCTGGGATAAACCTGAGGGACTCACTCACCTGTTCATGATTAGGTCAACTCTAAAGGCTAAACCAGATATAGGTGCAACAGAATCACCTCCATAATGACTTCCAGTTGTTTCCGTCTGGACACAGGTATCTTCTTCCCAGGTGTAGATAATAAATAAAAAAATCATTTGTTCCTGCAGTCGCCAAAATTCTTAACAATCTTTTAAATGTAACCGATATGTTTTAATATGTTTAATGTATGTTTAGTATGGTGCTATGTCATGGCTGACTGTGTTTCCTTTATTCCTACTGTGCTGCACAACAATTGCCCCCTTGGAAATAATAAAGATGATGAAATTAAAACTAATTTAGAATCTACTAGACAATTTGCACAAAAGCTTAAATTGACATTACAGCAATTAAAATATTCCAATAATTGCTGAGCAGCTTTTTAAACATTTCCACAGGCATTCTGATGTTTTTTCTTTGGAGATGAGCTATTTGAGGGTGGAAGGCTTCCCTGCCATCACCCTAATATTTAGCTCCCTCCACAGATTCAGATCAGATTCAAATCAGGACTCTAATCCTTGTTTTATTAAACTCATGTCCCTCTCGCTTTCTCCCAGCTGTCCATTCTCCAGGAGCAGCCTCGGAAAGATGCAGCTGACGCCGCCCTATCCTCTTCGCCCTGTTCGTCCACCACCTCTTCAACCCTTACCCCCTCTTCAGCTAGCTTCCAGGATTCCTCCCTGTCTTGCCCGGGCACCCCGAGCCCCCAGCACGCCAAGCTGGTCGCCATGCAGGGAGTGGGGGGTGCGTCCCCCATGACGACACTGAAGAGGCCGACCGCTCTGAGCCGACACGCCAGCGCAGCAGGTCAGCTACGAAAACACCTTCAGTTTATGACAACGTTTCATTAAAGACAATACACCAGCCAGCTGAAGGCGGGGCCTTCTATGTCAACAACTGAGAGGAGACAGTACTGATTTGTGCAAATGTGGCACTTGCTCAGCAGAATCAAGCTTAGATCTGAAATGCAGCACTTAGACTGCAGGCTAGAGGTGAATTTTAAAGAAGTCTCAGCTCACCAAAAACACATTTCTATTCACACCACAACAATAATCTAGAGCTGTACTTTACCCAATAGTTTTTTTGGATGTTGTTGGGATTATTTTTTAATATGGATCTTGGACCAGAACACATTAATATGTCAGAGTACAAGATAACATGTAGAAGGTCAATCAGTCATAGAGACATCTTGACCTTCAAAGCTTTTAAATATGTTGTAGCACAGACAGTTCTATCCTGCATCTAAGTGCACCTTTAGGTCTGCTTTGTTTGTATATTCTGGACTAAAACATTAGCTTAAAAAAAACATAATTTTGAGGGTAATTTGTGTCTATTTTGTAGCTTTCAAGAGCTTTTTGGTATAAAGCTCTAAAGAGTTACTAGATCCCTCTAGTAGACTCTAGAGACCGGATTTTGGAAAGATAGAGAGGGAAAATAATTCTGGTGAAATTGACCATGTGGTGTTTCTATGTTTCCTCAGGGTTCCCGCTTCCATCATGGGTTTACACTAAAGGTCAGGGGAAAGGGGCCTTGAGTCCGTCCCCTCAGTCCGAGGTTCCAGAGAGCACCGTGATCGAGGTGGAGGACATCCCAGCTCTGCTGAGGGATGTGGCACGCTTCGCCGAGGCAGTGGAGAAGCTCAAGGATGTTGTGCTGGCTGAGGGTAAGAAGCAGACCGCCAAGCAAAGATAGAGGCCCAAACATTTAGAGCTGTTCTTTTTAAAATGACTTCCAGCAAAGATATTTGTATATCCACCTCCTGCGCTATAATCGGCCTACTGAAATATTATGAAATACTGTCTGTTTTCATGTCGGCAGAGACAAAGCACATCTCTGTGTGCCTGTAAAGCCAAGTACGTCGATTGTTCATGCAGGGGGGAGTTTTCAGGCAGAACAATGCTGTTTTTGGTTCATTTCTACACCATCTCACACGAGGGATCCATAGGAGGGCTCTTGTCAATCTTTCATCAACCCGAACACGTGTGCTTTACGTGCGCGACAGCGGCCGTGGGTGGAGCCTTCGTGTACAGCTTCCTCTCTCCGAGTTGACGAGTGTGTTTCCGCTGCGCCCACAGAATCAACCGCACTCTTGTCTCCTGCAGGAAGCCCGCTTCTTGTTTACTGCAGCCGTGTTCATGCACCCTGTGCCCCTCCTGCACGATGCAGCTGAGCATAAACAGACTGTGCCCTTACAATGGCGTAGATTACACAATGGGCTGGCTTCAACAATGAAAACTTATGACAACAGCTTCGATTAATTGTCATTCAGCTTCATTCATAATCATACAGTTAAAACTGTACTTATTTAGGGCAGAACCTGAAATATTTTTCTGTCTCCTGTTATCTGGCTTTGTTTAGTCACGCGCTTTCTAAACAGGAAGCCATGATGGATAACTCTGTGACAGAAAGGCCTCATCCAACACTTCCTCCACTGGTTGACCTACGTCACCAAGACACTGTCTGTCATAAGCTCTTTATTTTGCTGTTATAGTGCCACTTCCTTTTACTTTAGTGTTCACTTTTGAACAAGGTGACCTGCCTCCATGAACCACAGAAAGCAGATACAGCAGAGCTCCAGGACTGAAGACTAATCTTGCAAGTCTTGTGAAAGGCCACATCCTTTCTGGTACTGCTGTGACACTGTTCTAAGTCTCCTGCAGCTCCTTCAGCACTCTTTATCTGATAGATTGTGGGATGATGAAGGCTCATCTGTCCTCTTACTTCCTCTGGCTGTAGGCTGCCTTAGGTAGCGAAAAGAAAAGAGTTTAAGGTTGCAACACAGGAGAGGAAAAAACATCTGACATAAATGTTGTGGGAAAAACAAGAGGGCACAGGCTGTAGTGGCTTTACCAGACAAAAAAGCTGACCTTGCATGTTCACTTGACTGTCTGACACTTTTTAGCCTACTGCCATTAACTGTAATGTCTGTTTTGTAACACCTTGTGACAAGAGTGACAAGAATGTCTTTGCTTTTTAGCCAAAAGGGAAATAAAGAGATTGTTGTAATTCAGCTGCCTCCTAAATATGTTCCCTTGGCTTTCCAAAATTTGAAGCTAAACTAAATAGCTGTTTTCACAGGCCTCATGCAAAGTATCAATTTCCCTCTATTCACATGTTGTCCCACTACAATCACAGGTTTTAATGTACTTTATTGGTACTTTATGTGAAGTGGAAGGAAACTGATACATGGTTTTCAAAAGTAAAAATCAGAACAGTTGTCAAGTCTTGCCCAAGACTCAAGCTTTTCTGTATTTGGCTCCATACATTTTTCCATCAACTTTGAGCAGCCTTTCTGTCCCTGCTGAAGAAAAGCGTCCCACAGCATGATGCTGCCTCCATCATATTTCACCGTAGAGATAGTGTGGTCAGGGTGCTGTCCTGTCCCACACATTGTGACTGTAGTCCAAATTATATTTGGTGTCATCTGACCTGAGCACCTCCTTCCTCTCTGCCGTCTCCCCTCAATGAGTTGTGGAAAACATCTTGGGGCTTTCTTCTTACTACT
This sequence comes from Girardinichthys multiradiatus, assembly GCF_021462225.1. Taxonomy (NCBI): domain Eukaryota; kingdom Metazoa; phylum Chordata; class Actinopteri; order Cyprinodontiformes; family Goodeidae; genus Girardinichthys; species Girardinichthys multiradiatus. Next base: position 34,099,538 of record NC_061802.1, read on the forward strand.
CTTTGATTAAAGGCCGGATTTGTGGAGTTCAATAGTCTTCCTATTGACAGATACTCACGATAGATCCGTGCATCTCTGGGTCTTCTCCAGGGTTGCCTTGAGTCATATCCTGGTAGGTTGGCAGTTTTGCCTTCCTCTTTCCATTTTCGGATGATAGATTTAACCTAGCTCTGTGAGACATTTAAATCTTGGATATTGTTTTAAAAACGAACCCTGCTTTAAACCTTTCCACATCTCTCTCCTTGACTTGTCTACTGTGTTTCTGGGTCTTCATGATGAGGTTTGTTCACTAATGTTCTCTAACAAACCTCTGAGGCCTTCACAGAACAGTTGGATTTGTACTCAGATTAATTTACACACGGTGGACCCTGTTTGTTAAATAGGTCACTTCTGTAGGTAGTTGATTGCAGCAAGTTTTATTTTAGAATATCAGATTGATGGGGAGCTGAGTAAAAATACATGCTGCACTTTTCAGATTTAGTTTTTTTCCTGTTGGGCCTATCAATAGGATTCTCTGAAGTTTGTGACAAGGCTTTTAAAAGATCAGATATGCACACATTAAAAAATCACAATATGAGTAAAGCTGGTTCAAAAATCCTGCTCGATCCTGTTATTTATGCCAATCAGTTCACTCGTATCTTCTTCACCGCTAATCATGTTGACTCTCATCCAATTTTAGAGAAGCTCCAGATCAATCTGTGCCCCCGTTTTCATAACAAAGTGCTATTTTATCCCAGCCTACTTTCATTTCCTACACAGAAACCAACCATTTTGTTCCAAAGCACTAACCAGTTTCAGTTCATTACTCTTGACAGTTGGGTATATGTGAACAATTTTAGGCTAAATGCTTTCATCGCATGTATAATTGTAATGTAATGGTATGTTTTTCTGAAAAGCTTATATTGCATGCAGTTTCCAGTTATTGTGGTTCAGATCCGTTTGGGTCAGCTGACAGATTATGATCCCTAATCAGACTTGAATAACGATGAGTGACTCCTGCTGGTAGACATTTTCACAACCAAATTTCCTCACAGCAGACAGCAAAAGTAGAAAATGGAGATGGAGTGAAATGTCGAGCATCATTTAGAGCTGAAAGTATTTCATTATTAGTTCTGATTATTTGTGTTTTGTTATTTTATCTTCTTGGCTGAAGATGAGCCTATTAGTAGTATATTATGGGGCAAAGTGTAAAGGAGAATAAGTTTTTTTTTTTATGTATTTGGAACCACAAGCTGAGAAGAGTGTGTACATAATAAAGGAAGCATTTTTACCAAATAAAAACATTTAGTTGTTTTTACAATTCTTTGAATCAAAATTGCACTCAGGTAGAAAATGTCACTAACTGTAGTGCTAACCTGTACCAGAAGGAATTTTTAAACATCTCTCTTTAGGGTCAAGCTCCAAACATTTTCACATTAGTCTCAACTGTAAGAAAGAAATGTACTTTATGATGAATTTTTACAGGAATAAAAGCTTCAGCAGCAGCTTTATAGCAGAGGATGAGTTAGCGGGGGCATACAGGGGCTGGCTTTTTCAAGGCAGTATATCCTAAAACAATGGGTTCCAATGTCTGTCCTAAAGGGCTGGTGTTGTGCATGTTTTAGATGATTCCTTGAATGAAATGCATAGGTCATCATCAGTGCTCTGCAGAACTTGATCAGATGCTGAGGAGGTAATTCGGTAGCTTTTAATCGCCTTATGTTGGAGCAGGATCACATAAAAAACACGCAGGATGCCAGCACCTGAGAAATGTGGACCACACTGCCCTAAAGCATCAAACATCAAAATTTGGGATATGTTTAAAATTAAAATATTCTGAAAAGTATTGTCTCATGCTGCAAATAAGAAATAATCCAATGGCTTATGCTTCCAATTAAATATACAGTCAGAAGAAGTTCAACAAGAGCAGGTGAAATGCAGGAAATTACATGCTTGTTATTGCAATGTGGATATTTTCCAGTCTGTTATGGAGGCAAACCTTTAAAGTGAAAATAAAAACAAGTGTTTTTCTCATTGCATCTCACCTTTTTAAGATGCATCTTCAACAGTTGGGATATGGGAGAAGTGGACAGCAGTACAAACCAACAGTTTCACAATATCCACAACTGCACTGCCACCGACTAACTCTGGCAAATGACCGAAAATCAGGGAAGCGTTTGTGAAACTGAGATGTTTAAATCCTTAAAGGGAGATCTAAATGAGTCTGAGAGCAGCTCCAGCAGAGATGCCGATTGTTTGCTAGCGGAAACAATCACAATCTGTGGCATTCTTTTTTTTTTTTTTTAAGCTTTTTTTTTTCAGGCGGCCTTTTATTCGCTTGTCTTACCCAACACCTCCATCACACAGGTAAGGAGAGCCAGCGGCCCGTGGCCCACGAGTGTTTGGGAGAAGTGCTGCGAAACCTGCGTCAGGTCATCAACACGTACCCGCTGCTGAATACTGTGGAGATCCTCACTGCTGCTGGGAAGCTCATATCCAAGGTTAAAGGTGAGTTGTCTCCAAGAATGGAAGGAGAGGAGCAGCAGACAGAAGAGGATTTTAAGGCTTGGGAATACTTCTCTAATCTGAACACCTGGGCATTGTTTCAGGTTTCCACTATGAGACGTCCAATGAGACAGACAAGAAAGACTTTGAGAAGGCCATTGAGACCATAGCCGTTGCCTTCAGTAGCAAGTAAGTGCCTTGTGTACCTTTTACATCAAAGCTTGTATTTAGCAGCTGTAAGTGCTGGTGTTTGTTGCAGTTAAAGGTAACGGTCTTGCTTCACAACGGTGTCCAAACAGTACGATCCGTATTTGACATGCAGATGAGGTCAATAGTGTGTGTGTGTGTGTGTGTGTGTGTGTGTAGTAGTGAGCTGAGAGTCTGGTGTTGGGAAGCAAAGAGAAGTGCGTTGATGGTGACACATTTGCATGAGCCAAAGCTGAAAACAGGAAGTGGGTTTTTTTCATCTACCGTCACAAAACCAAAACTTGAAACTTCTGTTGACTACCTGAGCTCTAACGGCACATACTGCACAGCCTGAAGCAGTAAGACAGCATGAGAATGATCGCTGGATTTGAAATGCCAAGGATTAAACTAGATTAAAGGATTGGTTAAAATGATTAAGATTAGTTTTTTTTCCTCAGATATGTAACTGTGAAAAGAGCGCAACATGTGCATGCCATTTCAGGATTTAGACAACCGTCGGTTTTAGGAGGAAGTGAGCTGGCAGAGACGGTTGAAATCTGCCTGAAGAGCCTGTTTCCTCATTCCCTCCTCCGCTCTCCCTCTGACCTACGTTTCTATGACAGCAAAAACTTTAACATGGAGTACCCACTTTTATTGTTTAACTAACACGTTGCCAAACAACTCAGTTTCAAAGGAAATGGGTTTATTAATTTCATAGAAAAATGACTGAACCCGATAGAGGTGACTGGGTTCAAAACTTTATCGTTGTCACTTCCCGTCTCTGGTGTACCTGCAAAGGTTTCGCATTAGGGTCAGATCTCTTCCCTTTTTTCTTTCTCTTCTGAAAGTTGTTTTGTTGTTAACAAAACCAACCTAATGTTTAAGCAGCCGTTTGCTGCTAGTGTGCGTTTTACATGTGCTTCTCAATAAATGAAATATCACTGAAAAGTTGCTGTAGTTAAATAATTCAGTTTGAAAAGTTAAACTCTTACATAGATTCATTAGTGATATATTTCAAATGTTTATTTCTGTCGATTTAGGTGGTTATGATCTTTAGTTTTAATACAGGGATGTCAGCCAACAAAAATGTAAGTTCATGCATTGTACACCATGTAATAATCTTTTTTATTTGTTATTGCAACCTGTACATTCCAATGAAATTTGTCCTCTGCATTTAAACTGTCATTAGGTAGCAGTGTGCTGCTGTGCAGCGCCTGGGCAGTGTTCTGGGGCTAAGTGTCTTGCTTAGTGGTAGTTTGTGGGATCCAAACAAGGGAACTTGCAGCCTTCCCAGAACACACACAAAAGCACCCAGCTCTAACCACTAGGCCACCAATCCCCCCTCATTCATATACTCTATTATTGCATTAATGATGTGTGGTGCGTTGGAGATCAGCCTGCGAGTCTCCTGATGTGTTAAGGAAGAGCAGGTTGCTTTAATAGCAACCTGTAGCTCATCTGCATTGTTGGTTTTGGTGCATGATACTGCATAGATTCTCCAAGGGGTTTGGGTCAGGGCAGCTTGACTAATCCAGCACAGTGTTACTATTGTCGTCATCAAAGCAGGTCTTTGCGGGTGGGGGGACAGTCCTCTGGGAAAAATGTAAACAGTCTCTCCATAAAGCCTGTCTGCAGAAGGAGGCATGAAGTGCTACAATATTTCCTAATAAATAGCTGTGTTGACTGTGAACTTGAGTCAACACAGCCCCTCTGGAGCGCTTTCCTCTAAGTCACTGTGTACAGTTGGTACACCACAAACAGAGACAAAGCTGTAGGTCATGATGCTCTCAATAGAGCATCAATAAAAGGACACCATCAGTCTTTGTGTGATGGTATTTCTCCTACGCTCCCTCAGGAGATATGGTCTCTAATGGGCCTTTTGGAGTAACTCTGAGGTCTTCATGCTCCAGATCAGGTTCTCCTGATGAAGACTCCCAGGAAACAGAAGTTAGCCACCCTCCCCACACAGACCCCACTGATGATCAGTGGTGAAATGTCAGTCCTCTTTTTTTCCTATAGTCAATTAGCATCGCCTTGGTCTTGAAGAGGATGTTGAGCAAGTTGTTGTCTGAACACCACAGTCAGCCGCTCCACCTTGTCCCTATTGGGGGATTTATCCACACCAAAGATGAACCCCACTACTGTGGAGTCACCTGTGAACTTGACAGTGGTGTTGTTGGAGTGAGCGGGGGTGCAGGTATAGAGGGTGTAGAGCAGGGGGCTCAACACACACCGGACGACCGGACAGGAAGCTATGGATCCACATGCAGGTGGACTATGGAAGACCAATGTCCCGTAGAATGCCCACCAGTCTGTGGGGCTGGTGTTCAATTCTGAGTTAAAGTCCACAAAAACAGGCTGCACCTAGCTCCCTCGCTTTTCAAGATGAGACAGTGCCGCATGGAGTGCCGTGGCTACTGGATCCCCAGTGGATCTATTGGCCATGTAGGCAACCTGGTGGGGGTCGAAACTTTTGGGGAGGAGTGATATGATGTGAGCCCTTACCAGACATTCAAAGCTTTTCGTGCCCACTGGTGTCAGTGCAACTGGCTGATAGTCATTAAAGCTGGAAATGTGGAGTTTTTTGGGTAGGGGATAATGATGGAGAATTTAACCATTTTATTGCCTGACCTCAAGGCGTTTTTTCTCTCCTTTAACAGCTGCTGGACCTCCCTGGTCATCCAGGGTTACTTGTTGGGATAGATCTTTGTGGGTTTTTCCACAGTAACAGTGTCTATGTATAGGGGTTGGACAATGAAACTGAAACACCTGGTTTTAGACCACAATAATTTATTAGTATGGTGTAGGGCCTCCTTTCACGGCCAATACAGCGTCAATTCGTCTTGGGAATGACATATACAAGTCCTGCACAGTGGTCAGAGGGATTTTAAGCCATTCTTCTTGCAGGATAGTGGCCAGGTCACTACGTGATACTGGTGGAGGAAAACGTTTCCTGACTCGCTCCTCCAAAACACCCCAAAGTGGCTCAATAATATTTAGATCTGGTGACTGTGCAGGCCATGGGAGATGTTCAACTTCACTTTCATGTTCATCAAACCAATCTTTCACCAGTCTTGCTGTGTGTCTTGGTGCATTGTCATCCTGATACACGGCAACGCCTTCAGGATACAATGTTTGAACCATTGGATGCACATGGTCCTCAAGAATGGTTCGGTAGTCCTTGGCAGTGACGCGCCCATCTAGCACAAGTATTGGGCCAAGGGAATGCCATGATATGGCAGCCCAAACCATCACTGATCCACCCCCATGCTTCAGTCTGGGCATGCAACAGTCTGGGTGGTACGCTTCTTTGGGGCTTCTCCACACCGTAACTCTCTCGGATGTGGGGAAAACAGTAAAGGTGGACTCATCAGAGAACAATACATGTTTCACATTGTCCACAGCCCAAGATTTATGCTCCTTGCACCATTGAAACCAACGTTTGGCATTGGCATGAGTGACCAAAGGTTTGGCTATAGCAGCCCGGCCGTGTATATTGACCCTGTGGAGCTCCCGACGGACAGTTCTGGTGGAAACAGGAGAGTTGAGGTGCACATTTAATTCTGCCGTGATTTGGGCAGCCGTGGTTTTATGTTTTTTGGATACAATCCGGGTTAGCACCTGAACATCCTTTCAGACAGCTTCCTCTTGCGTCCACAGTTAATCCTGTTGGATGTGGTGCGTCCTTCTTGGTGGTATGCTGACATTACCCTGGATACCGTGGCTCTTGATACATCACAAAGACTTGCTGTCTTGGTCACAGATACGCCAGCAAGACGTGCACCAACAATTTGTCCTCTTTTGAACTCTGGTATGTCACCCATAATGTGTGCATTTCAATATTTTGAGCAAAACTGTGCTCTTACCCTGCTAATTGAACCTTCACACTCTGCTCTTACTGGTGCAATGTGCAATCAATGAAGACTGGCTACCAGGCTGGTCCAATTTAGCCATGAAACCTCCCACACTAAAATGACAGGTGTTTCAGTTTCATTATCCAACCCCTGTAGGTCTTGATGTACCAAAGAACATTTGTTTGTGAACACCTCAAGTTCTGGGTTGTCAAAAATCTTCCAGTTGGTTCTGTCAAATTGTCCTGCAGCTGTTGGAAGGCTTCATCTGGTCAAGTTGTAACGGTTTTTGTGATGGTAACAGCAGATTTCCTGAGGGGGGCATTAGCATAAATTAAAAACAGGGACAATTAGTCTGACTGGCCCAGGTGCGGCAGTGACCCAGTCTTATAACCCAGCTAGATGTTGCTAATGCTATGTAAGTCTGACCTCCAGGCTAGCTGTCATCCAGTGGGATGGACATAGTACTTACCGAGACTTTGGTGAACTCTCTCAGCAGATAAATGGACCTGTATTTAACAGTCATATACTCCAGATCCGAGGAGCAGTGATCGTCTACAATCACTATGCTGGTACACCAGCTGTGGTTAATGTACACACAATGCCCCTTTCCGAGTCGCTGATCACAAGCAAATTTTTATAGAAGACACGTATACAGTGGAGTAGACCAGTGTTTCCCAACCCTGCTCCTCAAGTACCCCTGCCCTACATGTTTTAGATGTGGCTCTGTTCCAGTACACCAGATTTAAATTATTGCATGACCTCCTCAGCAGCCATCAGGGCTTCAGAAACCTGTTAATCACTCTTTCATTTAAGTCAGGTCTGAGGCTGCAAGGAGACACACAAAACATGCAGGACAGGGGTACTTGAGAAGCAGGGTTGGGAAAAACTGGAGTAGACGATGGCTGGACACAATGGTGAAGAGGATCACTGGGAGCTTTTGGGAAACTGCATCCAAACCTGGGACTGTGGTCACTCTGCTAAGTCAGGTTTACATGAAAAGGGAAATGTGTATTTTTTAATGTACAAGTAAAAGTGGAAGTGCTCTGTTTGATCATTAAGGGGTACTTAACTTAAAATGTAAAATATCTGGTGATAAATATTACATTTTATATTCTGGTACTTGCAGTTATTCACCACATACCTACTAAATGCTTTATATTCACTTTCGGCAGCTAGACTAGCTGGTGGTGCAATGCCTTGCTGCACACTACCCTGCCCCTCTGGAAAGAACTATCCCAGACCACGAGCTCTTACCTGTTAACGTAAGACCTCGGGAAAGTGAAATTACCAGGGTAAATTTGTATCAAAATGCCCGGGGCTTTCCACATGCAATGACAAAGGGTTTCATGTGTTCTTCTGTTTTCTGTTTTGTGCCTATGACTGTGCTGGACAACTGACATGTCAGACCTAACATAGCACTACTGCATTTTTTTAAATAAATTTGGGTTTTTACTTATGCTAAATCATAAAAACGTTAACAAAAATAAACATGAGTTACATTTTACAACATGCTCATATTTTACTTTACTGATATGCACCTGTATGTTTCTCCTCAGTGTGTCCGAGCTGCTGATGGGAGAAGTGGACAGCAGCACGCTGCTCTCCCTGCTGCCCACAGAGAAAAGCAGAGTGAGTCACATCTCTGCTTTCTACTTAAGTTTATATGAGTACTTCTATTCCCTGAGACATTCATGAATTTTTCACTTTCAAATGGGCATAGATGGGGAAAACAAAGCCCGTGTTTTTGTTGGTAATGAATCATGTTTGTGATTTCAGTCAATGGAGAACTTGTACGCTGTCGCAGGCGGAGTAGAAGGGGGACACTTCAGGAGTGACCTCCAGGACAATGGTAGGCAATAAGGTCCCTCACTCCAATTAACGTTAAAATCAATGTTGCGTAAAATCACCCCAAACACTTATTTGGATCCTGTTTCATCTCAAGTCCTCACTTATTTTTCTTTACTTCCTTTCTGTATTCAAGAAATTTAATAAACATCTTCCATTTAAACAGCAACACTTTGTTAGTTTATTGAGATATTGTACTTAAGTTGGTCTCCCCCTGCTGATGTAAATACCACTGTCCATTTCACTGCCGTGGATTTGATCATAAGTAAGCAAAAGATGACTTGTAAAATGCATACTACATATGCTCAGCTGACTGAAAACTACTTTTAAATTTTCGTCAAAAAATTGATTCAAATCTAATTTTATCAGGAAGAGGTTTGGACTTTTTTATTGTGAGTGGGTGTGGACTGATGAGTGTTTGTGTTGTTCTGCAGGCAGAGTTGAGGAAGTGGATGTGATTCTCCAGCGCAGTGAGGGAGGGGTGGACTCAGCTCTGCTCTATGCCAAGACTATTTCCAAGTACATGAAGGACCTGATGAGTTATGTAGAAAAGAGAATCTCACTGGGTAAGTGGAAATGTCTCATGTTAGGGTTATCAGAGGGCCAATATCCTAAGTGGAAACTTGATGAACAGAAATGGTTTTTTTCTGTAATGGTCTCTAAGGTTGTTTTTTTTTGTTTTGTTATTTGGACATTAGTGTGACTTGCAGAAGTATTTCATGGGAAACTTTACAATAGTTTGCACATTACAACCATAAAGTTTAATTTTTTTGAGGGGATTTTATGTGACAGACAATTGTGACAGTGGAAGGAAAAGGCTTTCAATTTTTTGTGTGTGTGTTATGCATTTTCATTTAGCTCCCTTTATTATGATACCCTTAAATAAACTTTATTTCAACCAGGTACCTTCAGTAGTCACCTAATTAGTCACATAATTAGTAAATAGACAAATTAGGTTATAAAATTATATTTCATGCTTTGAACATCTTATAGAGCTCTGTTCAGCTTATCATCTGAAATTGGAAAGGTTCAACTACAAACCTTAAAAAACATGACTGTCCACCTAAAATGAACAAGCCAAGAGGCCACAATATTAACCCTGGAGGAGTTGCAGAGACCCAAAGCTTAGTTGGGAGAATATATTGACAGGACAACTATTAATTATGCACCTCACAAATTTGGTTTTCCCAGAGCAGTGGGGAGGTGAATGACGTTGTTGGGGGGGAAGCCATATGAATGTGATATGTGGCAGTATCATACTGTGGTTATGGTTTATTCCATCAGGAGCAGAGAAACTCCAGTCCCTGAGTCCTGCACATTTTAGATTTGTCTAGGCTTCATCACACCTGAATCAAATAATAAGTTCATTAGCAGGACAATGAACAACTTGACTGTGCTGAGGAAGTAACTTAGCCATTTGATTCAGGTGTGTTGAACCAGGAACAGATCTAAAAGTTGCAGGACACTGGCCCTCAGGAATTGGAGTTTGACACCCCTGTGTTAGAGGCTGCAAAAACTTGAGAGTGGGGGGTGGAGGTTTACCTTACAGCAGGACAACCCTAAACTACAGCAAGAGCTACAAGAAAATGATTTATGTCAGTGTTTCTAAGCCCTGGTTCTCAGGACCCACTGCACTACTGGTGCACTTGATGGCATGCTGAGGAGGTGATGCCAGAGCTGAGACACATTGGACCCTGATGAACACTAGTTTAGATACAAGGATACTTATTTGTTAGAATGGGCTAGTCAATGTTTAGACATAAATCCAACTGTGCATCTGTAGTAAGACTTGTTCATGTTTAAATATGCTCTCCATTGAGTCTGACTGATCTTAAAAAATGGGCAAAGTTTTCTCTCTAGCTGTGCAGATCCAATAAACCCATACCTCAAAGCATCTGCAGCTGTAATTGCAATGACATGTGGTTCTACAAAGTATTGACTTAATGTTTTTTATTTACAGTATGCTACTTTCTTCTCAGGTCAAAAATCAATAAACAAAATCCTAAAACAATGAGTCGGTCAGGAATGTTTTAAACAGCAGCTTTTCCAACGTCCTAAAGCAACAAACTGTGCTGCAGCGATGAATCAAAATCGGCTTTATTGACCAAAAGCACTGCAAATGTGGTACTGCAAATATGTCTCTGTAGTTTCATGGCAGGCTGTGAGGTGTTTATTGTGCTTTTTAGAAAGACAGCCTCTGTTATGGCTGTTTTTTTTTTTCAAATGGTGCTCTGTAACGCCAAACTGAAAGTAAAAGTTTAAACAATCCAGGGTATGTGGGGTCTGCAGAGATGTTAGCTGCTCTTTTCCTGACCCTAGAACTGTACAGTTCCTGGATAGAGCGAAGGTCAGCTCCGATGATCCTCTCTGCAGACCTATTTGTTTGTTGCAGTTGGGACCTATCTTGTTTTGTGGATGAGCCAACCCACACAGTGATGGATGTGCACAGGACTGACTGAATAATGGCTGTGTAGAAGATGACAAGCAGCTCCTGTGGAAGGTTGAACTTTGAGTTGCAATGTCTGCTAGGCCTTCTTCCGAACATGGTCTATGTGTGAGGACCAGCTGAGGTCCCGAGAAAGGGTGGTTCCTAGGAACCAGAAGTGCTCCACAGTCAGCACAGTGTTGTTGAGGATGGTGAAGGGATGCAGTGTGGAGGGAGTTCTCCAGACGTCCACAGTCTTGAGCAGGTTAGGCTCCAACAGGTTCTGTCCACAACAGTGGACCAGCTGACCCACCTGGATCAGACCAATAACAGCGGTGTCATCTGCCAACCTCAGGAGATTTACAGACAGGTCGCTGAGGTGCAATCATTTGTGTAAAGGGAGAAGATGAGTGAGGAGTCCTGGAGCTGGTGCTTCTTGTGAGGGAGTAGATGCTTCCTAGCCTCACCTGCTGCTGCTGGTCGGTCAGGAAGCTTGTGATTCCCTGACAGGTAGTGGCTGGCACTGTGAACTTGGTGAGCGTCTGGTGGAGGATATCTAGGTTGATAGTGTTGAAGCCTGAGCTTAAGTCAACAAACAGGATCCTGGGATCCCAGGTATTCTACATCCCTGGATGATCGAGGTTGTGCAGGATAAAGTGTAGTCCCAGAGTGACTGGATGAGCCGACCTGTTTGCCCAGTAAGCAAACTGCAGGGGGTCGAATCTGTCTGCACATAAGCAGGAACAATAACTGTCTCCACTGGTATTTTTGTAATGGCTTTCTCTATTGCGTCTGGAATTTAATTGCTATGCCCTTTAACAACCACCAGGGGAAGCTGCAATGCTAAGATTTTGCTCCTCTGTGTTTGCAGAGACGGAGTTCTCCAAAGGCCTTCAAAGATTATACCAGTCCTGCAAACACAACATAACACACGTAAATCCCATTTTTCCTATTTCCAAATATTAAGAAACTGCGCATAAAAGGTACTGACAGCATATTTAAATCTGCTTTCACTGATATCAGATGTTGTTTTGCTCCCTTTAGCCCCACATGCCCCTCTTCTCCATCTACTCTCTGGCTCTGGAGCAGGACCAGGAGCAAAGCGTAGGACTGCAGCAGGCCAACACCACTCTACACAATCAGACTTTCATTCAGGTAAATGCAACATAAATGCAGCTTCTGCATCTGGGAGCTTTTTGCTCCTGATCCAACTGCCTAATTTCCCAATCAACATGTCACTTTGCCTGCACAGCCTCTGATGCAACGCAAACAGGAGCACGAGAAGAGGAGGAAGGACATCAAGGAGCTCTGGATTAGAGCCAAGAGAAAACTGGTAAGGCCTTTTGTGTTAAAATTCACACAACTGATCTAGCTTTGTGGCTGAATTTGCAATTCAAAATGACTTTGTGGTTAGTTGGAGTGTGAGGCAAACCTGCGAAAAGCCAAGCAGGGTTACATGGTTCGCTGCGAGGAGTATGAGAAGGCCAAAACGGCAGCCTGCAGAGCCGAGGAGGAGGGAGGAGGATCTACTGTAAAGTCTCTGGAGAAGAAGAAACGCCTGGAGGAAGAGGCTCGCAACAAGGTCTTTATGAATATTTTCATTTCTCCACAACTTTACCTTTGCAATTTGATTGACCTAGAAAAGAAGCTAAAGCACATACATTGAATATGTGTTTGCACAGGCAGTCGAAGCGGAGGCCACTTACAGAACGTGCATTGCAGATGCCACCACTCAGCAGCTGGAGCTGGAACACACAAAGGTGACGGTGCTGCGACAGCTCCAGGACGTCATCAAACAAAGTGATCAGATGCTCCGCTCGGTCAGAATGCGCACACCAACTCAGTCTCCCATCCTGCAACACTACCCTGTCTCCACTAAAGATGCTTAAATGTCTCTGACCTCAAATCCTTCATCCTGCAGGCCACTATCTCCTACTACCAGCTCATGCACATGCAGACCGTGGCTTTGCCCGTCCACTACCAGACACTGTGTGAGAGCAGTAAGCTGTACGACCCTGGCCAACAGTATGCGGCCCATGTGCGAGACCTGCAGCTCCCCGAGCAGCCTGTTGTTCACTACTCGTTTGAGACATACTCGCCCTCCAGCTCAAGGTACAAGCTTTGTTTAGAGTTAACGCCTCTCACTAAAAACCTTGGAGGTTTGCCACAAACTATAGGAGACTGCTAGAAATAAAATCACAGTATTATAGTTATAGTAATATGTTTTCTTTAAAATCGAGCCAGGCTTGTGTTTCTACTAATATTCAGTGCCTTGAAAAAGTATTCATACTACTTAAAATATTTCACCTTATGCCATGTTATATTTACAAACATTGTCTTCTTGGGATTTTATGTGATCAGCACAAAGTAGTACATGCTTGTGAAATGAAAGAAAAAGGATACATTTTTTTTCAAATCTTTTGACCAAAATCCGAAGCGTTGCATGAATATGTCTTGAGTCGATACTTTGGAGAGCCATGCCACAGTCCCAAGTCTTCCATGATTCTCCTGTATTTGGCTCCATCCATCTTCCCATCCACTCTGACCAGCCTCTCTGTTCCTGCTAAAGAAAAACATACTGACAGCATGATTCTGACACAACCGTGTTTCATTGTGTGGATGGTGTGTTTAGGGTGAAGTTCGGGGTTTAGTTTTCCATGACGCAAATTTGTATGTATGTAGGCCAAAAACTCCGCTTTTGATCTTATACATTTGCTGTGGCTCCTATGTGGCTCGTGGCAAATGGCAAATAGGACTTTCTTCTCACTTCCACTATGGACAGACATATGGAATGCATGACTAAAAGTCGAAAGAGTGTCCCACCTGATTAAAGGTTCTCCACAACTTTCTCCTTTATCTGCCTCCTGTGTTCCTTGTTCTTCATTATGCTGTTTGTTCATTAAAGTTTTCTAACAAACGTCAGAAGCCTTCACAGAACAGCTGTATCTATGCTGAGATTAAGCTGTATATAGGTGGACTGGATTTACAAATTAGGTGACTTATGACGACAACTTGTTCCACTGGATTTTATTTAGGAGCTTCAGATTAAAGGGGGTTGAATTCAAATGCACAGCATATTTTTCAGATTTCAATTTCTTTCACATAAAATCCCAAATAAATACATTAAACTCTGTTGATGTATTGTGACAAAATGTGAAAAGGTTCAAGGGAACTAACTGGTTACAGCTTCAAATTTACTGAAAAGACATCAGAGTGAAATGCACATATAAAACACATATATAAAATGATTTCAGCCATGGCCACAGACCAAGAAATGACAGCTTCAACACCGACCCTCTTACGAGCCAAACTGAAAGTCCTTCCATCACTGTGGATCCTACAGCTGGAGAGACTGAGGCTCAACACAAACGTAAACACTGCCTTTTTATAAGAACTGTGGACATAGTTTGCAGGCTTTCAAAGCTAAGCCACTCTTTGGATGTTTGCTCTTCTTCTCATTCTGTTATTTTGTTATTTCCCAAGGACAAGGCCACAAATCCTGGGGTTCGACAGTGAGCAATGACAGCGTGGTAGACACAGGGCTGGATTCTCCCACTGCCAGCGCAAGTAAGTCTGAAATTTGTTTTGGTGAAAAGCAACATGAAGATTTCTTCTTCATTGATTCTTGAGACATTGGCAAAAACATGTTCCTCTAAAAAACGCCACTAATCCTCGTAAAAATTAATTTTCTAACTTAATAAAAAATAATCAGGGCCGGGGCATGGCACTGGTGGTGTAGGGGTTAGCGCACGAGCACATATAGAGGCTAAAGTCCTCGAAGTGGCCGTCCTGGGTTCAGGTCACGGACCCGGCGACCTTTGCCAAATGTCTCCCCCTCTCTTTGCCCCTCCTTCCTGTCTGCCTACTGTCAAAAATAAAGGCCTCTAGTCCTGAAAAAATTCTTAAAAAATAAAATAAAATAATCAGGGCCAATCATCGGAGGGTCTTTTGCACACTCAACATTTTTTTATGTTTGTTTTTAAATAATGAATTATGATGATGATAGCTGATCATCTATACAATCACTTGCTCTACAAATCATGTTTGCTTAATAAATGTGTCATCTCATCTTGTTTTATAGAGGATAAAGGTGCATATATGCATGAAATAAAACAAAAATCTCTTATGTTTAACTTTTAACTCATGCTTTAATTTTAGGTGACATTTCTAAAATAGCTCGAACGTCATCAACTGGAACAATGTCATCTGATGAGGAAACAGATGAGAAAGATGGAAACGTTGCGTCGTTTGAAACTCCAAGTACGTTTTTACGGAGTACCCATATTCACTGTGCTGTCTGTAGTCAGCTTGTTTTAGACTGTGTCTGATCGTTCTGTGCAGATATTAACGGCATGGATCCAGACGTGGTGGTCTCCACCAGACCCTTCCGGAACATCGGCCTGTCCAAAGCGGCCCAGACCCACAAACTGAGGAAGCTGCGGACTCCTGCCAAGTGTCGGGAATGTGACAGCTACGTTTACTTCCAGGGGGCCGAGTGTGAAGAAGTGAGTTCTTCACCATGAGACTTTATTATCCTAAATTATCTTTGCGAATTGTTTGTGCAATTACATTCTAAGAAGAGTTGCTCATTTTTGTCTTTATTTAGGCTTTTATTTTATCAACAGGGTAACCTGTTTATCTTGTCTTCTTCTGTCTCTTAGCCAGAGCTCATCATCTGGCTCAAAATAGTTGCTTGACTGGTGCTTGAGGAAGAGTGAGTCAAGATTGGGACAAAAATCTGATATTCAACTTAATAAAACTTAAAGTTGCTAGACTCTATTGGCTCTCATTTCAGATAATGTACAGCATTGGTGCACACTGGAAATTATGCTTTATTAAACTTTATAAATGCAGAAAATGCACCAAAATTAACCTTAGAGGATTTGTGACAAGTGGTTATTACTAAAACCCATGAGTCATATAAGCTGTATGTTGACCAAAAGAACTGCTGAATCTGAATAACCTCATTTGGTGGCTTTACAAAACAATCAAAACTAAAAATGTTTTATCTTTTGAAACCTATGTGAATACATTTATATGGAACAATATATGTAATGGGTATTCCTATATTTGGGTAATTTGGCTTTCATAGACCAAGCAAAGTTATGATATTCATAACCGCTCAAATCTGGGCCTTTCTGCCTTGGGGCTTTCATCATAGACTGATTTTAGGCAGTTAAAAATCATTCAGATTACAAATGTGTGACACAGCGCACCCAGTAGGATGAGTGAGGAATCACTCTGGTCTGAGTTTAAAATGAGGTACCATTACATTTTAATGGGGACAGACCGCACCTCAAACTCACATTTTCCCCTTGGTATCGATGTGTAAGAAGCACATCCTTAAAATGAATTTATCTTCAACTGCAGTAATACAGTCTCGCATGGAAAAACTTCAGTGGAAAATCCAGTCTTTAACTTGTGTACGTTAATCTGGGGCTAGACACTAACCACATAGGTGGATTCAGGGTCAACGCCACACCCTGTGTGGAGGAAAAGTCAGTTGAGCTTCTGGACTGTTTGTTGCAATAAAAGCTCAAAATATGCAAACTGATTTCATGCCAGACAATTGTATAACCTAGCTGTCACAGATTGGTAAATAGAATATTCTGTGACCAAGTTTTAAATGGACTTTGGCCTCTTTAAAGGTTTTCTGTCACTCTAGCCTAGTTCAAAAAGATAAACAACCACAGGAAGAGGGCTGAGGTTTCAGGTCTGATTTGTATAATATGACCCCATGCAATGTTGAGGTGATCTAATATTACATCATAATCTGAATTAATCTTAAAAATTAGACACTTTTATAAAATAATTACCTTAGTTCTTAATTGATATCATATGACTAGACTCTTTCCATAAGGGCACAAAAGGTCCGGGTGGGGGGACACACACTAAAATAATTTTTGCTTTGTTATAGATCAATCGCCCTATAAATGCAGCATGTATTTTTGTAATCTGTGAAAATGTCACCTTTTCATAGATAAGTGTCCATCTACATCAACCTCCACGTCAGATTTGCTCCATTATAGAATTAGTCGGGGGGCTGCACAAAATCATTTAGAGGGCCGCAAATGCCCCCCGGACCACACTTTGGACATCCCTGGTCTAGTTGGTCCAGAGTCCTGGGTTTATATTCTCTTCTCTTTAGCCCACCCCAGAGGTTTTCAACAGCATTTAGATCCGAGGATTGAGATGGCCATGGATGAAGGTTGATTTTATGTCTGATTTTATGTCTGGTGAATCATTTCTCTGTTGGTTTGGCCATTATGCTTGGAATCATCTGCTGAAATAATACCCAAATGGCAACTCAGTTTTAGTTTACTACAAGACTTTTAATTAAAATGTCCTAGTGTTGCAAGATATTTTTGATAAGATGGACTGTTTCCCAGGGCATTTGCAAACAGGCCAGCAGCATCACACATCCTCCCCCGTGATTTACAGTCACATGAGGGGCTTTTTCATGTATTTAACTTTTTTGTGCATGCATAGCACCCGGTCTACGTCCCAGTAGAGCGGAACAAATCCCCACACGTTCTGTGTATGATGGTAGGACAGAAACGAACTGGTCCTGGGATCATTTCCAAACAACCAGTTGGGATGTAGAAGATGGTTGTCATGGACACCCAGTGACCTCTAGTATGCCACTTAAGAAGTCACTCTTTGCTGTAGTTCTCCAGCTGTGAGCTTCAGGCATATTTTTTTGTTTTTGACCAGACTCTTATTTGCCTTCGTGTGGTGCCAGATTTATATTTCAGCGTAACAGAAAGTTTAAAATGACTGATTAAATGTTCTGAGACACTTTGATCAACTTTAGAATATAAAGTATACCTGATGCTTCAGTTGCACTTGTTTTATGAGGATTGTTTGGGATGGTAATAATTATAAAATCAGGGACATTTTTTAAAAACAATTACTTTTGTTAATGTGGGACTTTTTCCCCACTGAATAGATGAACTCGAATTAAATTGGCCTTTATTGGCCTTTTTTAAATTATTCACTGTGGCATTATTGCACAGCAAGGAAAGATACATTTATCTTGAGGTTTTTTACACATTGTTATCTGGGCTGGCAATAATGATGGAGGGTGCTTAATGAACATCCTTCTGCTTCTATTGTTTAAATAAACTGGTCTGATTTTGTCTGCACTGCTTTTAAAGAGATCATTGGGTGGCATCAGGCTAAAGAGACATTTTCAGGATAAATCATTTTCCTGTGCCCTCCCAGTGTTTCCTGTCATGTCACAAGCGCTGTCTGGAGACCCTTACCATCCAGTGTGGCCACAAGAAGCTGCAGGGCCGCCTGCAGCTGTTCGGCAGAGACTTCACCCAGGTAGCAAGCTGCGCCAGCGACGGCATCCCCTTCATCATCACAAAGTGCATCTCTGAGATAGAGAGGCGTGCACTCAAGATGAAGGTGAGGAAACTCATCATTTCTCTGTGTTTAGGATGTTAGAGTTGGGGTTAAAGTTTTGGGTATGAACCACTGCTGGCTCTTCACAGGGAATCTACCGGGTGAACGGGGTGAAGACCCGAGTGGAAAAGCTGTGTCAGGCCTTTGAGAACGGCAAGGAGCTGGTGGAGCTGTCTCAGTGTTCACCGCATGACATCAGCAACGTCCTCAAGCTTTACCTCAGACAGGTACACAAAGCATCCTGTGCAGGGTCATCATCAGGTCTTTGACAGAAACCGGAAGGACCAAGTATCTAAGCTGAATTGAAGTTACCCTGCACTGTTTCTTTAATTGATCCTTTGAGATAAGGAAATGTTTCTGAATCAGAAAAATTCTAAAAAGAGTGTCTCAATCAGAAGTCTGTCCTTTCTGCACAGTAAATATGTCCCAGGATACATTATAAATTACAACATTAAGAGCAAAGTATAACAAACTGAAAGAACATTTTGATACAGTGTAACTTTAACTTCAGCAGCACTGTTCCAAGAAAAAAATTTGCACATATCACATAGACATTTTGTCTTTAAAATGTTAAAAACATTGAAATTTCAGTTCCAGGTTTAGTTTTACATCTGCACATAGATTGTCCACTCTTCACTCTCAGTCACACTCGCTTAGCATCTATAAAGAAAGCAACTAAAGCTACAAAAAGAAATAATTAGCTTAGCAAATAAATGTAGAAATTATCTGAGGCTAGATACAAAGATTAGCATGCTTAGCATTTTTAAACAGTTAAAGGTAGTTTTGAAAATGATTTCCTACTGCTGAATCCCTCTGACCCTCATGTTAGTTTTCTACAAAAAAACTTCAAGGTCAGAAGGTTTTATTGATGCTTCAAAACATGATAATCCAAGTTTTGACTTATGTATGACTAATGTATCTGTAAACGTGATGTTAAAGCCAACTGGCTGCATTTTAATGTAAAGGCATGCAGTATATTAACAAGAATGGCAAACATAATTTATTTACATGCAAAGATACTGGATAACATTACATGTGCTTTTTATTACAAATATTTCTTATTTCTAAATGGCCTGCACAACAAATAAATCACTAGCAAACCGAGACCAACTGTAGAATTCAATGGAGTTAAAACTTCTGGGTGAGCTCGGCCATCATTTTTAATGGGATTTCATTTAAATAGTCCTTGATTCTATGTTATCTGAATTCTGTGCATCTGTTTCCTGTTTCCTCCAGCTGCCGGAGCCCATCATGCCTTTCCGCCTGTACAACACGCTTATGGGTCTGGCCAAGGAGAGTCTGCAGAGCGAGGCAGAGGCGCCCGAGGGAGAGGAGGCTGAGTCGAGTGGCACTAACCTAGCGGTGGTAAGGGGACCGGAACTGGTGGACCTGGGGTCTGATTCAGATCCAGAAATCCTTGTTTTGGTGGACAGTCTGAAGGAGCTTGTGAAGGAGCTGCCCAAGCCTAACTTTGCAACGCTGCGGTACATCGTTCGCCACCTTCGAAGGTCAGCTGGCATACATTTTAATTAAACCCCTAGATTCAAGTTATAAGGAGCTCCCGTTTACTGTTTCTGTTCTATTCTACATCCAGGATTGCAGAGCTGGAGGAGGATAACAAGATGAGTCCCAGTAACTTGGGTATTGTATTTGGGCCCTCCCTGATGCGTCCCCGTCCAACCGGGGCCACGATATCCCTGTCCTCTCTGGTTGATTACCCGCACCAGGCCCGCATTGTGGAGGCCCTCATCGTTTTCTATTCCTCCATATTCCAGTCGAAAACTTCGCAGACCAGCAAAATTACCCACTCCACGTCTACCTCTGCACAGCAGGTAGGTATTTTTTAATTTGATCAGAAAGTGTAAAGTCTGAGTCGCTGAACATTGCAGTGCAATGTTGGGAAATGTTCCAGCTGATGCAGTACCTTTTCCCTCCTCACCTTCCAATGACAAACTTCAGTGTGTTTTGTTGGGGTTTAATGTGCCAGACCAACACTGTTACTATTTGTAAATAAATAATAAAAATCTAAAGAGCAATGTGCATTAGTACTCAGCACTGTTTACTCTGATACCCTCATGCAAATAACTGCCTTCAAAGGTTACCTAATCTGTGTATAATTTAATCTCAGTATAAAACCAGATGTCCCGTGAAGGCCTCAGTGGTTCATTAGAGAACATAAGTGAACAAACTGATTTATAAATACCAAAAAAACACAGCAGACTGATCAGTAATGAAGTTTTTGAGAAGTTTAAAGCTTTGAATGTCCCAAAGACTACAGTTTATCCAAATTAATATGGAGGGGCTCCAGCATACCTGCAAACGTACCAAGACACGGTTGTCCAACTGAACTGACAGGCCAGGCAAGGGAAGAGTTGAACAGAGAAGCATCTGGAAAGCCCGTGGTTGCTGTAGAGGAGCTGCAGAGATCCAGAGCTCATGTTGGAGAGTTTGAAAGGACAACTATTAGTCATGCACTTCACAGATGTGGTTCTTTATGGATAAATGGCAAGAAAAAAAACTATGTTTAACAAAAAAAAAAAAACTCTCTAAGAGGCCTGAATTTTGGTTTATCATAAGCATAGCAAGCATGTTGAAGAATTTGTTTGGGTCAGATGAGACCTAGATACAAAATGGTATTTGTATCAGAAAGCTTACAGTCCATTTGGTTTGGATAAACACAAGTGGAGGCGGCATCATGCTGTGGTGATCATTTTCTTCCAAAGGACAGTAAATCTAGTCGTAAGCTAGTCAGGGCTAACAGGAAAATGGATGGAGTAATATACAGGTCCTTCTCAAAATATTAGCATATTGTGATGAAGTTCATTATTTTCCATAATGTCATGATGAAAATTTAACATTCATATATTTTAGATTCATTGCACACTAACTGAAATATTTCAGGTCTTTTATTGTCTTAATATGGATGATTTTGGCATACAGCTCATGAAAACCCAAAATTCCTATCTCACAAAATTAGCATATTTTTAAAAGGGTCTCTAAACGAGCTATGAACCTAATCATCTGAATCAACGAGTTAACTCTAAACACCTGCAAAAGATTCCTGAGGCCTTTAAAACTCCCAGCCTGGTTCATCACTCAAAACCCCAATCATGGGTAAGACTGCTGACCTGACTGCTGTCCAGAAGGCCACTATTGACACCCTCAAGCAAGAGGGTAAGACACAGAAAGAACTTTCTGAACGAATAGGCTGTTCCCAGAGTGCTGTATCAAGGCACCTCAGTGGGAAGTCTGTGGGAAGGAAAAAGTGTGGCAGAAAACGCTGCACAACGAGAAGAGGTGACCGGACCCTGAGGAAGATTGTGGAGAAGGGCCGATTCCAGACCTTGGGGGACCTGCAGAAGCAGTGGACTGAGTCTGGAGTAGAAACATCCAGAGCCACCGTGCACAGGCGTGTGCAGGAAATGGGCTACAGGTGCCGCATTCCCCAGGTCAAGCCACTTTTGAACCAGAAACAGCGGCAGAAGCGCCTGACCTGGGCTACAGAGAAGCAGCACTGGACTGTTGCTCAGTGGTCCAAACTACTTTTTTTGGATGAAAGCAAATTCTGCATGTCATTCGGAAATCAAGGTGCCAGAGTCTGGAGGAAGACTGGGGAGAAGGAAATGCCAAAATGCCAGAAGTCCAGTGTCAAGTACCCACAGTCAGTGATGGTCTGGGGTGCCGTGTCAGCTGCTGGTGTTGGTCCACTGTGTTTTATCAAGGGCAGGGTCAATGCAGCTAGCTATCAGGAGATTTTGGAGCACTTCATGCTTCCATCTGCTGAAAAGCTTTATGGAGATGAAGATTTCATTTTTCAGCACAACCTGGCACCTGCTCACAGTGCCAAAACCACTGGTAAATGGTTTACTGACCATGGTATCACTGTGCTCAATTGGCCTGCCAACTCTCCTGACCTGAACCCCATAGAGAATCTGTGGGATATTGTGAAGAGAACGTTGAGAGACTCAAGACCCAACACTCTGGATGAGCTAAAGGCCGCTATCGAAGCATCCTGGGCCTCCATAAGACCTCAGCAGTGCCACAGGCTGATTGCCGCCATGCCACGCCGCATTGAAGCAGTCATTTCTGCAAAAGGATTTCCGACCAAGTATTGAGTGCATAACTGTACATGATTATTTGAAGGTTGACGTTTTTTGTATTAAAAACACTTTTCTTTTATTGGTCGGATGAAATATGCTAATTTTGTGAGATAGGAATTTTGGGTTTTCATGAGCTGTATGCCAAAATCATCCGTATTAAGACAATAAAAGACCTGAAATATTTCAGTTAGTGTGCAATGAATCTAAAATATATGAATGTCAAATTTTCATCATTACATTATGGAAAATAATGAACTTTATCACAATATGCTAATATTTTGAGAAGGACCTGTACAGGGCAATCCTGGAAAAAAACTTGTTTAGACTAGGAGGGAGGTCCACTTTCCACCAGGATGAACTTAAATATACAGCCAGATACAATGGAACTGTTTACTTAAAACCAAATTATTGTGTTAGAATGGCCCAGTCAAAGTCCAGATCTAAATCTAATTGAAAATCTGTAGGAAGATTATAAAATTATTATTCAGACATTCTTCATCCAATCTGACTGAGGTGTAGCTATTTTGCAAAGAACGAGCAAACATTCAGTCTCTAGATGTGCAAAGCTGTCAGAGACCTACCTCAAACGACCTGCAGGGGTCACTGCACTAAAAGGTGGTTTAACAAATAATTGACTCCGTGGGGCATTTTTCAGATCAACATTTTGAAAACTTTGTAAAATTTTTCCACCACTTCAGCTATGAAATATATTAATTTGCTGTTGTAACGTGATGAAAATGTAAAAAATTAAGGGGTTTGAATATTTTTTTTTCAACCATTCTAATGAATGTCTTAAAGGGATTATTCTTTTTATTGCCTTGCCATAAAGCAAGGCCCACAAACTTACTTGATAAACATTGTTTATAATCTATAGTTTGTCAGATTTTCAATTTTTCCATTTGAATTTCACATGCACTTTTATGAAGAACAATATGAAAACCAACATTGTTTATTAAGGTTTTTATTTAAAATTATTTTGTGTTAATGGTCTCATTTGGTATCATTCTTCTGATTTATTGAATAAGAAAATAAGTAACTGGAGTAAACATCCCCTCAACCGTTTATCAATCAGGAAAGTACTGCAGATGACAAGATGGTAAGCACTGGAGACGGAGAAGAGGATGGGAGTAAAGACGATCAGAACAAACCCGACTCAGACAAGCAGGAGGAGGGCTGTGGTGAGTTTTCATAAAGGCTGAATTCTGTTGGAAATGAAAGTCCGTCTCTGAAATCCCCTCTGAGGAAACAATGTGTTTAAGGTTAGAGGAAGATTTTTGTTTTTAACTCGCATTCAGGAAGCTCTTTGGGATCACTGGGCTCCAGCGAGCAGCTCCCCGACTCTGACTCGGAGCAGGATGAGAGCAGCCACAGATCCAGCAGGTTGATGAAGCAGGAGAGCGAGGTGAGCATGGAGGATGATCAGCTGAGTTATAGGGACAGCCTGGACCTGTCCAGTCACTCTGCCACCCACAACGACCTGGAGCAGGAGGCAGAACAGGACCAGGACAACCCTGAGGGTGGAGAGCCCCCCTCTCTGCCGGACGGCACACCTCCAGATGAAGATGCAGCAGCAGAACAGGAAGTGACGACCTCACTGGCTGAGCTCAATGTAAACCAGTCCAACAACAACCAGCCCGGCTCCCGCATAGCGAGCCTCTCGGGGGTCCAGCTGGCCTGTCTGTGTGGAAAGAATTTACCCCTGACGAGGAGCCGGGACAGAGAGCCCGAATTTGTCTGATCCCAGGATTATAAATTAAACCGACAGAATGGGAAGTCTGTGGGATACAAGTAATGGAAATTTTGTTTTATACATTAAATTCAGCTGAGGATGTACAATGAGACTAAACTGAGTTTTTAATCAACAACTGTATGTATGAGATCAAGATCTGGCAGATAAACCTCTGCACGCTTACTGCTCTTTAATGAATTAACTGTCACTTCGAGAAGTTTGATTTTATATGTACTTTTTTGCAGTCTTTAGTTTTTAATTTTCCAAACTCGATGGAATGTGAATATTGGTCAGAACAAAGTGTGTAGAGTTGAAACATTGCAGTTACCTTGCTTTGAACACCTTACTTTAGCAGTTTCTCATAAATGTTTCCTGTCTTTCATTTATATGAATGTCTGACGTATTAATAAAAACTGATTTTATTTTAAAATGCTGCTATTTTAGTATTTCTGTTGTGCATTATTCACATTGAAGTGGAATAAAGAACCAATGCAAAGCAGAGCAGGAACAACGTAGTTTCAGCCGCTAACACATCACTATTCTGGTTTTAGGGAGGGTCTTAGGAGGGAAGAACTAGCATGCGAGGTAAAAAAAAAACCCAGAGCATTACTAGAAACTTCAGCCTGCAGCAGCTGCAGCATGCCTTTTAAAAAGAAAAAGAAGGTAGGCACTTACATCCTTGACACAGCTATACACTAAATTCAAAGATTCAGGCTGCTTTTAAGATTTGGTTTGTAAAGTAGATCAAGGAAACCACAGTTAGATTTTCACTTTATTTTACAAAAATCAGCAAATACAAACCATAATGGAATCTAGGTTAAAAACAAAGAGATATTCCACAGATGAGCGAAAACTGGACTTAAATGGTCTTGAAGGTCGATTCAGAAGAGCTAGAAAGCAAAAAAGAATAGTGTTTTCAGATCCTGCAACTCTGGACCGCCAAACTTCAAATACAAACAGATGGTTTCAAGAGTTAAAATACCAAAGTTAAGCAACGTTATAATTTTAAGCTGATTCTATTTAGGCTTTTGAAGCCAATGTACCTTCCCATCACTGGACCAGCCTGTAGGTGATGTACCTTCCAGCAGTTTCACTGGGTCTGATGATTTTTACGACCTGCAAAGTTCACAGAAAAATAGCTTCCGTTGTTTTTGCAAATCCATTGCATTGCTGATGCTGTTCATTTTTGCATGTTTTGAACACGTATACAAATTAGGCAACAGTCAAATGGATATGGCCGATTATAGGTCCAGTGAACAGTGTGTACGTCTTTTCAGGTGCATCATTGCTGCAATGGGGATGTTTTTGGCACATTTAGTCTTCAGCTGCATCTGTGAAAACCATTGTTTTACAGAACTACCTAGATCCTGTAAGCCTCTGACCCGTGTTTAAATGTCAGTACTGTACAGTACAGTATAAATGCATGCACTTATTTTCTAAATTACGGCCATCTGTCACTACGTGTTTACCTGTCCCCTCTTCAAGCCAAAGTAGCGAGCCACGGGGTCTCCAGCCTGTATCCTTGGTAACTGGCTTTCCTTTAATTTACTAAAGTAATTTTTTTAAGGAGAACAAAATCACATAAAATGAAGCCCAAAACACAAATGTACTCTTATCACACTGCAGATGTACTGATGAGGATACTATCTTGCCAGAAGTTCAGTCACTTCCTCTTTTGTCATGACAATGTGCTCAGGAACAAGCTGAAAGTCAAGAACCACAACCACAGAATTGAAACAGCAGTTGTTTTTAGTTCATGTTAAATAGCAAAAAACCGATGTTGTTTACCTCATGCTCTGTGATGTTAATAAGCAGCTCCTGTTGCAGAAACTGTTCCAATATGTACTTGGGTGCCATGTCCACTAGAGACTGCAATATATTTCAATGAATAGAATTAGGAAAACTTCCAGGACCGAGTTACTTCTTTAAATCTTCTCAGGGTGTTTACCTGTTTGGCTGATGGCGTCATGCCCATTTGAACAACGATGATGGCTCTTGTGATGTTCTCTTCCTGCATCCTCTGGCAGTACATCTTAATAGTCTTAATCCCCACCTTGGGTTCCTCTGATGGGGAAGAGAAACGAAGAAGGCTATATTCAAATAAAACAATACTTACAGCACTGTGCCACAATGTTGACTCGTTTCTTTTCAATCGAAAATAATTTGCTAAAATGATGAGTAATCCTTTTAAAAGATTTCTAAACACCTTTACATTTTACCTTGTAAGACACATTATTTTCACTTATTTTAGGACATTTTTAGAAGCCAAGTATTTTCTGACGAATACCATCCGTCTATGGTGGACCTGTGAATTGTAAAACCAACAAAGGTGTTGGATCTCTCAGCAAAAGAAATCACTGTTTACCCAAAACAGATTGGACAGCTCGACATGCATGGAAAGGTAATTTTCCAACATCTATTAGTGCTATTAGATAAATCTTGCAAACAGTAGATTAATCAAGAGCACAAAGTCAGATCTTTTAGAATTTCGAAAAATCGAACAGGCTAAATATGTTATTGAGATGCAAAGCGGATACTTGGAATATAACCAAAACATATTGCATTCCTAACAGTCTTTTGCAATATGTGATGCATATATGGCAGCCCTCTGCAAACTGCCTATTCTCCAACAGCGTTTACTGTAATTTCATCTCCAGTAAGGAGCATAAATTGGGTCTTTGTGATGATACCCGGAACAAAATATCATCTCAAGATATCAGTAAAAGCCACTAATCTGACAATTTATGTAATGAAAGGCTTATAGGAGAATTACCACCTAAATAAATGACATTAATTTCTGAATCCTTCGAAGTAAATCCCAGATTTTAACACTGAATTACAAAGGGAAATCTTACCAGGAAAGAAAACAAACATCTGGTCGGTGGGATCATCATTATGTGCCACCAACACTGTAAGGTCTGTACGCCTAGGCCTGCCTTCGCTGGGTTTGTCTCCAAACTGACTCTTGAACTCCTCCAGAGTCTGATCCAACTCGTCTTGTGTCACTAAATAGCCTCTATCATGGCAGAGCTGTGCGGAAAAATCAGAAATAACATTACAACTTTTATTTAGAGCAGACTGCTCCGGTGTGATTGTAAATCTTTCACCAAGTCTTATTTTAGGCATCAAATTATAGTCAAAAATAGTTAGTGGAGTCCAGTCACTTTCTAGCAAGAATGGTAGCCTCATACTGTATCAAAAATAGTTAAGGTGCTGAAAAAAGCCTTATTGTAGTGGGCTTTATTTTAATTAAGCTGCCACAGTAGTGCCCTGGAAATGCTAAGACGTGTCAAACTCTATTAAACCTCAGAGTTTCCGAAACCAAGGAATGGAGCTCTTCATTATAACAAACTACTTGTCAAGCTAACATGCTAAGGAAGATAACTTTCAAATCTAACGCACCTGCATGATGGTTTTGCGGATTTTCCACAACCTGTAAGTTTCCTCCTCGTCGTCCATGTCGTCTTAAATAATCCAACTGGACAAAATGTACACAAATTCCAGAGTTTTTTTTAATGGATATGTCAGTTTTGCTCCTTTTCATCGACGACGCGACACACGCTTTGGTTTACCAACGCGGTGTGATGACGTCACGTACTTTGAGACAGCAATAATACGTCAGTGCGTCTGCCATATTGTGAGTGGCAGTTCGTGTTGGAACGCAACCGGAAACAATATCTTGTTTTGTTTTCTCCACGGCCCTGGGTTGCTTTTTTTTCTCGTTCTATTTTGTTTTTGTTTACTAAAAGCCACACTGAAATGCACCGTCAGCTAATTTTAGGTTTATTTTAGTGCTAAAAGGGATAGCTGAGAGGTTTATGAACTTCAATTTAAATAAAATAAAAAAAAAACTGCAGAATATCTGATGCTTGTAATGCTGCAGATAAACCCTAATTCACCTCCATAATATACAAAGCCATAATAATAATAATAATAATTGTCATTATTTTTAAAATTATACATTGAAATTTGCTCCGCCCACTTGCAGCCGTTTCACAACAACAATCTGCCGGGGCGGAGACACGGGCTGCTACAATGGACAAGGGCCTGACATTTATATAAAACTGCTCAAAATGAGGCCTTTATTTATTATTATAGCAGTAGGGACTTTAGCGAGTAGTGGAGCACTGCTGGGGCTGATACTGTTCTTTGTTTTATCCACAAGGGTAACGTAGAACTCTGATACTTGGTGTGTGTTGTGTGTGTGTGTTCCTGAGATTTTCCAACAGCGAGCAAGCGATCATCCACAGCTGTAACAGCGTGACTTTGTTTTCTCGGTGTCATTGTGTTATGTCGTGGCTTTCATTATCCTCCCCGGCTGGCTTTACCCCCTGCTCACTGTGTAACCAGTGCTGTCTCTCCCTCAGTGCGACTCTAAACAGTTTGCAAAGACATTGTACGTTGGGTTGGACAAATATTCAAAGTCACAGGGTTATAGTTCATGGTATTCCTGCGTTAACAGCTGGCTCTTGTCCTCTGTGTGCTGCCATCATATTTAAACACATCAGCATGCAAAAGCCCCCTTTGAATTTGTTTCACATTGCAGCCACAGACTATAATGTATTTTATTGGGGATAAATCTGATTGAATAATGCAAAATTGCGCATAATTGTGCAAATAAAATCCACAGCATCCAACTGCCTTCAGAGGTCATTATCCCAAGCTTTGAACCTCTCACGGATCAAACCCCTGATCATCAGAAAACAGAAGTATGGCACAACTGCAAACCCAACAAGACATGGCCATACACCTATACCCGAAGAGATCCTGAACTCTTGTAGGAGAGTCAACAAAGAAACTATTTCTTATGTACCCCACAAATTCGAAGAAAGTCTTAGTTGAAAGAAATCTGTAAGAAGACCAGTTTGCCTAAAAGTTAAGTAGGGGACATAGCAAACAATACAAAACTAACACTGTACGTCTATGGTGAAACATGATAGTGACAGCATCAAGCTGTGGGGATGCTTTTCTTTAGCAGGGATGTTTGCAGTCGATTGAATGTAATGTGAAAAATCGTTTAAAAGTTCAAGGCGTTTGAGGACATTTTCCACGTTTGCTTTCATACAAAGCTCTTTGAATTATTATTACAAAAAGAGTAAATCTGACACAACATTGCTTAAACAGGATATAAGGAAAAGCCATCTAAATCGTGTGAAAAAAAAAAATCTTATGTCCCTAAAGCCATATTTTTCCTTTTTATTGTGCAATGTTTTGCTCAGCTCTTCCACCAAAGTTTACACCACATCAGCTTATATAACACCTTTTTAAACATCTTGAAACACAGACTCTCTTGTTGTCTGGGATTACAATTTGGTTGTTTTTAAGTTCTGGCTCTGAGATTTACTTTAACCTGGATGTGTCCTCCAAACTTGAATGGTTTCCAATTATATATTTAATTAAATCACATTACACAATGAGTTTACGTGTTTGGTCTGACCGTTGCTCTTTGGGTCGCATGGAGCTCAGTTTTTCCTGAGATTATCAAAAAGCTTTGAACTCTGGACTGCAGGACACGTGCACTTTTGATCCGGGTTTATTTGTTTTGAACCAAGGATTCGTAGCCTATCATTTCTGTGAATCTGTGCCCACCCCCCTGGTAAATCGTGGCGACCCCGGTGTGTGCTCTCTCAGTTGTGAGGCTGGAAGCTTTAGTCACAGATCGGGAGGTTTAGAGAGCCGATTGTTCTCTCTGTTATCAGCGAAACAAACTGAGAGGCAGTCATGCGCCTGATAGGGTGCACAGTGCTGCTCTCTGTCCTGCTGCAGGCAATGGTAAAACCTAATCACATTAGGGCTTAAATGCTCGATCTTGATCTTATTTAAATTTTATTTATAACTCTGCTTTCAGTAATTTTATTCCTATTTAAATGAATATATTTGAGTATTGCTGTATATTTGGTGGAACATATTTATCTAGTTGGTAGAAAAGTGTAAATGCTGATTTGGGTCTTTTAAAATTGCATCCTCTGTTTTTTCCAACAGTCAACCCCAACAGAGGATTGGCAGAAAGCTACATCCATTTATGAATTTAACACAACAGACATTGATGGGAATTTGGTGTCTCTTGAGCAGTACAGGTAAGTCTGATTGTGACCATTTCTCCTTAACTGTGAACATCCCAGCACTTCAGTGCCTTTCTTTACCGTATCTCTGTGACCCTTCAGGGGAGATGTTGTCATCATCACCAACGTTGCCTCTAAATGAGGTAAAACCCCTGTAAACTACTCTCAGTTTGCTAAGATGCACGCTAGGTACGCTGAGAGAGGTTTACGCATTCTTGCCTTCCCTTCCAACCAGTTTGGGAATCAGGTACGTTTGAATTCATTTAAATCGTGTTTTATTGATGCTGCAAACCAGACTGTGATCTGAATAAAGTTATATAAGTAAAACTCTTAATAAAAGATTTTAGAACCTTTTTTAAATTTTGGAATCTATGACCACAAACATAGTTTTAGAAGTGAATGTTTTCTTCTCTCATTAGGGACAGTGCTGGCATGTTATTAGCAAAGTTTTTATGTATGTCTTTGATTTGGATCGCTGCCTGTTAGACAGCAGGATTATCC
Organism: Girardinichthys multiradiatus; assembly: GCF_021462225.1. Lineage (NCBI taxonomy): Eukaryota > Metazoa > Chordata > Actinopteri > Cyprinodontiformes > Goodeidae > Girardinichthys > Girardinichthys multiradiatus. Next base: position 34,130,134 of record NC_061802.1, read on the forward strand.
AGAACCTGCCAGCTTTATAAAAGTCAGTGTGGTGTAGGGGCATAGACAGAGAAAGATGTCTTTAAGTTTGGATGTAGGTTCAGCCCAAGAAGAGGACATTATATTTTTGTTGTAGGACTGGCTGGACTTTCTGTGGCAGACAGTACCGGTCATCATCAGCATGAATGTGTTGAATTTTGGGCTATTAAATAATTGTTTGAACTATTATTTTTAAGGGGAACACAGCTGACACAAAATGAAAAACCAGCGATTTCTGACAAGAAGTGGGAGCACAAGGTTCAGTTTATTATCGGTTTTCTCTAATTCACACAAGGTTAGAATTATACATACAAACTTAAATATATACATACTAACCAATTAATATTTGTTTAAACATTCCTTATCAAGTTGCAGAGAAAAACCTGCTTTTTGCGGTAATGAACAAGCTTCTTCCACCAACACAGTTACTGAAATAGAAACACGGGGTAATAAAACATCAATGTGGCCTGCCTACACTGATGCTAGATTGAATCTGGAATTAATAAAGTTAATCACGCAATAAGGGTACTGCTTTGAGATGTTCTTTTTGTAGAGCAAAACTGCCCTGGCACATGTAGACAACCATCTGCTTCATATGGTATGCCTGAAAAGCCAAGACAGGACACATAAAAAAATAATAATAAGGATATTAATTTTGTATATTTAACCTCCCTTTTGGTTAAAATCTATATATTTAAATAGATTTTAGTTGGTTGGTTTTCTGGCCACAAAGTTTGGTTGGGGTGTTTCCAGAAGCTTGATGTCTCTATTTATTTTGTGCTATGCACCAGTACCATTTGCTGTGACACAGATCCTCAGCATGATGCTACCACCACCACACTTCACAGTTGGTACAGTATTCTTTGGTTTGAAAGACTTACCTTGACTCTTCCAACATAAATTATGTCACTGCGGCCCAGATGCTCAAACTTTGTCTTGTCTGACTAGAAAAATCTTTATCCAGTGCATTTATAGATTAAAGTTGAATGGTGTCTGACACGTCCTTTTCCTTTCTGTTTTTTATCTGCAGGAGCCGGGCAATGAGACTCAGATCAAGCAGTTTGTCCAGTCCTATGATGTTCATTTCGACATGTTCAGTAAGATCGAAGTGAATGGTGACAACGCTCACCCGCTGTGGAAGTGGATGAAGGAGCAGCCCCATGGGAAGGGCACATTTGGAAAGTACGTTGACACAAATACTTCATTAAGATATTAGACTGAAAAGGTTTGAGACCAGTTAATAATAGTTGTACATTTTGAATGTGCAGTTTAATGACTCTAAAGTCTAAGTCTTTAGTCTAAGAGAACCTTGTTTCATAAAATGAGCTTTAGTACTGGTGGTTTGAGTGTAGATATTCTGAATGAAAATGTCTGGATAATTTATTTAAGCTGAAATCTAGTAAGGTCAGTCAAACGAAGAAGAAATGAGATACATTTTTCTGACATGCCCTTTTTCTGTCATTCCTACAGTAGCATCAAGTGGAATTTCACCAAGGTAATTCCATCTATATGTTTTAATTATCTGATCCTTTGTTGTCTTATTAAAAAAATCAATAAGAAAACTATCATTTTAATTGAGCAGTGATGTTTTAAAGTTCATGTTTAGCTAATATGAGTTTTTTTTTCTTTTTGTATCTAGTTTTTGATCAACAGGGAGGGGCAGGTGGTGAAAAGATATGGACCCCTGGATGATCCAAGTGTACGTAAAATAACCTTTCTTCTGTTACTGAATTAATTTGAGCTGTGATAGTAGCAATCATGGTACAAACGGACTTCATTTCTGTGTGATTATTCATACAAACTGATACATTTTCAGATCACCTATTACTGTTTCTTTTTTTTCAGGTGGTGGAGAAGGATCTTCACAAATACCTTTAATGCAGCCCAGTCATTCCTCAGCTGCTGATGCTCTACTTATTCTGTTGTATCGATTCTCCAATGCTTTCTTTCCTGTCTCTGCCTCTCCAAGAACTGGTTGATATGGTTGAGGTCCATTCCAGACCAGTGACGGTCTGTTCCAAAACCCGCATAGCGGATAGAACAGACCCGATGCAAACGGCGTGCAAACCTTCTGGAAGGATCCCAAAGCTAATATTAATCTGGTTCTCTGGAGAGAAGGAGAAAGGCTTTCCTCTGCACTTCAATAAATCTCTGAACTCACATAAATTGTTGCTTTTTTTTTCATAATAAAATTTACTGAGATTTTGATCCAAATGTAATTTTGTCTCTGAGAGTTTTTTTGTCTGTGAGATTTTTCTATAGTGGTAATTTATGCACAGTCGGTCCAAGATAGTAAGGGGCCCAAAGCAGAATTTTACAAACAAAAACCCCAATAAATAAAATCATAGCAATAATGTAACCTGATTGGTGCTCTTTACTTATGCAAAGTATTGAAAATTAAGATTCAGAAAATATAAATGAAAACTACGCTCTCTGTGCCTGTTGATCAAATGAAAGAGGGGAGGCACATAACTAGGTTAAACACATGACAGTTGAATGTAGAGAGGGAAGAGTCTGAAACAGTTGATAGATTCTTGGAGTCTTGGTTGGATGTCAGGACATTAGCCAAGCCTTCAAAATTCTTCTTCAGCATCATCAGCATTTTTATATCTAGAAACAATATATTTTACTTGTTTTAAATGTAGTGATTACATACAAACGGGCATATATTATCAGTCAACAAACATTAGTTCTGGTAGAGCAGCATCAGGTAAAATTGGCAATATACAATTGCAAACAATTGCATGTCTCCATAGGGAAGAGTATTATACAACCAATCATCTTCTGTGTGATGTTGTTACTGTCTTCAATTGTTTTGGAGGAATTCTGGCCTTGTCTGTTTAGATTAACTGTGGGGCTTAATTTATTATTATTTCATTCACATGAAATTTAAGGCTGGCTTTTAATTACCGCAGTTAAACACTTTGACACGTTTTTTTTATTATTATTATTTGAATACCCTTGAACAATTTTACCTCAATCTGCGATACAATTTTCTTATGGTCTTTTTTTGTTACGTAATTTAAAGCCTTACAGCAAGAAATAAAACTGAAAATGCACAGTTAACCCTTCAATGTGAATTGCTGGATGCAGTTCCCCCAGATGCCTGCAGATGGAGCCACAGCTTCCTTTATCAGCGCCAACCAGGCAGCAGCACGAGCAGGAGAAGAAGGAGAAGGAGCTGCTCAGTAGGCAGAAGCAAGTGCAACTGGCAGCGCTGATGTCGTGAGGGAACACTGGGGACAGCGGCTGAGAACTGTCTCACATTACTCCTTTTGATTATCGTGACACATCCAGCAACGCGTCTCTCCACCTCTCTCCGGGATTTCACCGTCCTTGTGTGGGTCTCTCTTTCGGAGGACTTGCGTGCTTTTTCTTTCCTCCTGGAGGCTGAATGGAAGCAGCAGCCGAGGGAGCGGTCGGGCTGTCGGAGGCCAGGGAAGGGAGCCCACTATCCGGGGCCGCAGCATCCGATGATGGGGAAACGGTTGTGGGAGTTAGCTACGGGATGGACGCCGCTGAAATGGGTATTTTAGCACGTATCTATTAAACCTTGCTCCCATTCAATCTTCGTTCATTTCGCTCCTTATTTTTATTTGTTAGATTCTCTCTTTCTGCTGCTGTGAGTAGAAAGTCCCGACTCATCTCTGCTAGCCTCAGGAATCGGTAGGCTAAGCTAGGAGCTAAGTCATGGATGAGGAGAGCAGGTGAAGTTATGAACATGCAGTTCTTGGCACTGGGAAGCGTGTTATCTGCTTGTAAGGAACCGCAGTCCTGAACGGATAAAAACACAACAAATGAGTGGCTAGAGTAGACATGTTATTACATATATATGAGCTGATAACTACTAGAAAGCTGGGGGACATATAGAAATAGACATGGGCGTTGCTAGGATATTAGACCACCTCTTCAACGGGGACAGTGTGTTTCCTTCTGGTGGTTCCTATTAAAAAAAAAAGATCATTAATTCTTCATTTCCCAGCGTTTGGCATCTTTCATAAACATATTCAGAAGCCATTAATATTCGCTGATGTTCTTGACAAAAACAGGAACTCTCAAAACTGCCTTACAAAAAAGATTCATGTTTGTGTTATTGTGGAAACTAAGTCCTTGGTTAAATATGCACCGATCCAGCCCAGGTTTGATTTATCATAGCAGGTTGTGGTTATGGGTTTGAGGCGTGGATACTGGGTTAGGTTGTCAACCCAAAAGATGAGTTAATGTGAAAATGTTAAAGAGAGAATTACTTTTATCCATCCTATTCCATACTTGCTTAATTCTTGTGGGGGGCACGATACATGCAGGGCAACACAGAGACACACACTCACACTTCAGGACAATATAATGTTGTGTTCAATTTCACTCAGATGTTAGAGTTCTTAGCTGGTCAAACACAGGTTGTGAGCATTTCAGGTGCAAGTTGGAAAACATTTCAGCCTTCCCAGGTGGAATTCCAACTTGAGGGTCTGTTGTTCTTTTTCCTGACTTCCTCGTCCAAAGTGAAGAGCGACTGATTAACCTATATGTTTCTACATGGTCGTAGGAGGCCAGGCTACCCGGAAAGAACCCTTGTATAAACAAAAGAATCATGCAAACCCCACACCAAAAGTCCAGGACCATCTTCCCAGGAGGCAAGTGTGCGGACAATTGCGCCACCATGCCCAAAATGCATAATTTGTATGTTTATTATATCCTAGCTACATTAAATAGTCCAAAAAAGAGTAAGTATCCAGTAGTACAAGGTCCCAACAGCATAAACCCAAGATTCTGGTTAAATTTGTACAGTGTAAAATATACAGTGTTTTTTTCTGCTTACTGTAGCCAGAATTAGAGTGAAGTAAACTTTGGACAATGAAGTGGCTAAAACCCTAGACAATGAAGCTGATGGTCAGACACCTTACAGTTAAACATGCTCCCATATATATTGTAAAATATTTAATTTTAGAAAGGGTTTATTCATGACAACCAGCTATATATACAAGAAAAAAACTGACGATTATAGTAACGAAAGTATTCTTGCTGCATGGCCCTCAGATCTCTTCTGTAATCTTCCCCTTTGACTCTAATATGATTATAATATTATAATATTATTATTTTTTTTTTTTCATTCTTAAGAAAACAGCCACCTCACGTTTATCAGCCTGCTCTATACCTTCCTGTAAACAATATGACCTATATGTATATGGATAATAATCCTTGGTTCTTGGTAACGTCTAATTTGGAAAGAAAAAGTCTCATTTTGATGCTGTTGATGTCTGACCTTAGTAACAGAATTAGTGGAGTACATTTAAAGTGGTTGGTTTTCTGACTTCCATGTTGCCTTAAGGTATAGTCCATACATTTTCCGTGGGTTTGAGGTGGGGTCTATTCCCGATGCTTAATGTTGTTGCTGTTGATTCACCCAAAAACCAGCTAGGATAGGTGTCTGAGGTCATCGCTCTGAAGGAGGATCCAGTTGTTTCAAAGTATCAACCATCTGAACCAAACTGTCACCCTCAGAGTGAAGAAAACTTGCTATAATGTTCAAGAAGTGCATCTTCCCTTTTGATTCTGGGTAAATTAGAGAAAATCCACAAAAAAGGAAACTTGTCCTACCAATTGGTGTTCTTTAAAGCAATCAAAATCATTTGTTGTGTGATGTCTCCACGTTGAAGAAAAGAACGGTTCAAATCTGTCTCACGAAGCCCAAAGGAAATCGTGACTTCATGTCAGGGATAGAGGCATGCAAACGTCTCACTGGCTCTGTATATTAAAATAAGGGTAATGTTGCATCATCCATATTCAATCAAAAATCTTTGGGTGAAATGTTTCTAACTATTTGGACATTTACAAAGAAACACTTTGTGTCCATATGGACAGTAAATTAACTTCACACATCGTCCTGACTCTGATAGACTCTCACTAAGTTTAAAAATTTAAATATTACAAAGATTGGAAGTTCTTCTTAAATATTTTAGAGAACATATTATGGATGGCTGCATTACGTTTTTCAGGTGTCTACGTCACAGGGTTGTCACCTCATTCCTGCAGTGGAGCTGCTGTAGTTGGGTAAAAACATCTTTTAGCCCCAGGTAATGTTTTAACTGCCCCCGTTGCTGTCTGTGAATCAGTAAGAGGAGAAATTAATACCCAAGCATTTTCTGTGATGTTCTTATGTGATAAAAACGCAATATGATTTTATTATTAATACAGGTATTGAGCCTGGGCTGTACAGTAGATCCGCTGGGTTTTGCCTTATGGTGTTGTCTCATAGGGGGAGGGTTGCTGGTTCAAATCTGAGCTTAGGCCTTTGTGTGAGGAGTTTGCAAATCCCACCATGTAGGTTTTTTTTCAGGTTCTCCTGCTTCATTATAAAGTCCAAAAGCATACATGTGCCCTGAGACATTGTTTGTCCTGTTGGTACTGTGTTGGACTGGTAACTCATTCACTGGGGTGTGGCGCAGTTGGTAGCACAGTTGCCTTGCAGCAAGAAGGTCCTGGATTCGATTCCCGGCCAGGTGTCTTTCTGCATGCAGTTTGCATGTTCTCCCCATGCATGCGTGGGTTCTCACCGGGTACTCTGGCTTCCTCCCACAGTCCAAAGACATGCCTGTTGATGTTAATTGGTCACTCTAAATTGACCTTAGGTGTATGACTGAGTGTGTGCATGGTTGTTTGTGTGTCGCCCTGCGATGGACTGGCGACCTGTCCAGGGCGTACCCTGCCTCTCGCCCATAGACTGCTGGAGATAGGCACCAGCTCCCCCGCGACCCACTATGGAATAAGCGGTAGAAAATGACTGACTGACTTTTATAGTGTCTTAAAGATCTAATGTTAGCAATTAGTTCGGTTAACATTCCAAAAAACATAATATGTTCTATGACAGACAGGTTGAAAGCTTGAAAGTGCAATTTTCTGTAATGTTTCTGTAATTTTTTTGTCTACTTTTACTTCTAAACTTTGATGATATCCCATAAGGTCCAACTTGTTGATGGACTCACCGTTGCCAGCAATAGCAACTTTAACTATTCTGTGATCATCTTCCACAGGGTTTAGGAGTGTGTTCATAGTTAGATGAGAAAACCAGAATTGCAGCCTCTGCTCTGATTCATTCCACAGGTCCTCAAGAAGGTTGAGGTTGTCAATTTACTCACGCTTTCTGGTCATCTTGAAATGTTTCTAATGCATGTTAAATACTACTTATGTTCATCATCCTTGTAGTAATCCCCCACAAGGCTATTAATGCAGTATTTCTTTAAAAATGAAAGACTGTGTGAAAAGAAAACACAAGATGTGACTGTAAATAAGATCATGCTGCACTTACAAACAGGTCGCTACTGCACGTGTGCAGTTTTCTGTAATATTACAGTTTATCAGGATAATTAGTTTGTGTCAGAGCATGAAGTTGGGAACAAAGTGATTAGAATGGCTTTGTCAAACTGGCGGAAATGCACTGAGGCATCGGCTCTTGACCGGAAACAGACAGTTATCAGCTTGCCGGTCCCTGACCAGTGGCGGATCAGTCAGAACCCATAAAATCTAATCTTTTTCAGTCAGTGAATGCACCATATACAGGTCCTTCTCAAAATATTAGCATATTGTGATAAAGTTAATTATTTTCCATAATGTAATGATGAAAATTTAACATTCATATATTTTAGATTCATTGCACACTAACTGAAATATTTCAGGTCTTTTATTGTCTCAATACGGATGATTTTGGCATACAGCTCATGAAAACCCAAAATTCCTATCTCACAAAATTAGCATATTTCATCCGACCAATAAAAGAAAAGTGTTTTTTATACAAAAAACGTCAACCTTCAAATAATCATGTACAGTTATGCACTCAATACTTGGTCAGGAATCCTTTGGCAGAAATGACTGCTTCAATGCGGCGTGGCATGGAGGCAATCAGCCTGTGGCACTGCTGAGGTCTTATGGAGGCCCAGGATGCTTCGATAGCGGCCTTTAGCTCATCCAGAGTGTTGGGTCTTGAGTCTCTCAACGTTCTCTTCACAATATCCCACAGATTCTCTATGGGGTTCAGGTCAGGAGAGTTGGCAGGCCAATTGAGCACAGTGATACCATGGTCAGTAAACCATTTACCAGTGGTTTTGGCACTGTGAGCAGGTGCCAGGTCGTGCTGAAAAATGAAATCTTCATCTCCATAAAGCTTTTCAGCAGATGGAAGCATGAAGTGCTCCAAAATCTCCTGATAGCTAGCTGCATTGACCCTGCCCATGATAAAACACAGTGGACCAACACCAGCAGCTGACACGGCACCCCAGACCATCACTGACTGTGGATCCTTGACACTGGACTTCTGGCATTTTGGCATTTCCTTCTTCCCAGTCTTCCTCCAGACTCTGGCACCTTGATTTCCGAATGACATGCAGAATTTGCTTTCATCCACAAAAAGTACTTTGGACCACTGAGCAACAGTCCAGTGCTGCTTCTCTGTAGCCCAGGTCAGGCGCTTCTGCCGCTGTTTCTGGTTCAAAAGTGGCTTGACCCGGGGAATGCGGCACCTGTAGCCCATTTCCTGCACACGCCTGTGCACGGTGGCTCTGGATGTTTCTACTCCAGACTCAGTCCACTGCTTCCGCAGGTCCCACAAGGTCTGGAATCAGCCCTTCTCCACAATCTTCCTCAGGGTCCGGTCGCCTCTTCTCGTTGTGCAGCGTTTTCTGCCACACTTTTTCCTTCCCACAGACTTCCCACTGAGGTGCATTGATACAGCACTCTGGGAACAGCCTATTCGTTCAGAAATTTCTTTCTGTGTCTTACCCTCTTGCTTGAGGGTGTCAATAGTGGCCTTCTGGACAGCAGTCAGGTTGGCAGTCTTACCCATGATTTGGGTTTTGAGTGATGAACCAGGCTGGGAGTTTTAAAGGCCTCAGGAATCTTTTGCAGGTGTTTAGAGTTAACTCGTTGATTCAGATGATTAGGTTCATAGCTCGTTTAGAGACCCTTTTAATGATATGCTAATTTTGTGAGATAGGAATTTTGGGTTTTCATGAGCTGTATGCCAAAATCATCCGTATTAAGACAATAAAAGACCTGAAATATTTCAGTTAGTGTGCAATGAATCTATAATATATGAATGTTAAATTTTCATCATGACATTATGGAAAATAATGAACTTTATCACAATATGCTAATATTTTGAGAAGGACCTGTATAAGCACCATCAAGTGACAACAACACTCCCCAGTGTGGATGCTGTTACCAAGTGAGGATGACTCATTTTGCTCTTTTCAGTTTCAGTGAAGTGTTTTAAAAGAAACCTGTGTTTTCTACAGCACTTATGTTGTAGATACGTCTGCACTTCATTCAGTCTGAGAGAGAGCGACACTTTCAACAGATAACAAGAAGGCTGGAAGGGATACAGCAAACTTTGTCTGTTTTATTCATTTGAGCTTTCAACCTCTGTCTATCCTGAAACATGTTGGACTGGAAATTATTGGCAGCCTTTTGGACATTTCAGAGTTAAGGTAAAGATGTACATTCTCTGTGAGATTCCTTGTATAGCAATAGTAGATGCACTAACAGTGGCAATCGCTAACCTATAGACTGTTTAAAATGCCAACTGTCCGTAAAAAGTCTCAAATGGAGAGGCCATTGCAGAGGAATTGCTTCATATCAATAGAAATGAACACGAGTTTTCATAGCAGAGGTCCTGCTTGCTTTTTAGTGGATTATCAAAGATGTCAGTGTTCATGTAACACATTAAGCAGCTCAACATGAGCATTTGGTTAATGTCTGAGTGTGTAAGAGTCGCAGCTGGCTGTTAAATAGCTGTCGGAGTATTTAGTCCTCTTTGAAGGCTTCTGCTCCTCAGGTGGTTGTAATTTGGCCCTTTAGTGTACTACCAGCATGACTGCAACATGACCTCCAACCCTCACCCTAACCCCCCTTCACTGGCCGCTTCACCTCCACTCCCCTTCAGCATCTCTTTTGCTTTCTGCAGCTCGTCCACCTCCTCCTCAGTGAGTGATTTCCTAAACTCTGCCTTTTATTTCCCACTATCAGTCTCCGGCCTCCCTGTATGGTTTTCTCTGTTCGCCTCCTCAGCCATGGTCTGTCAGAACTGCTGACAGGAGCACAAAGATGCCTCCTGTGGAATGCAGGATCCATCTGCTTTCCCCTTTCCCTTTCGGCAAGGCCTTCATGTCTGCTCCTTGTCCTCTTCGAGACTACAGGCACCAATTTGCATCCGGAGTGGCCTTTACCAAGGAGCATGCATTAAGGATGTTGACTGTATGCCAGGACGTGTGACGTCAGAATATTTGATGTAGATGATGACGAGGTTCCTTTGCATTTCGCATGTTCTGCTGATTTGTTTCTGCAAGTGCGAGATGTGTACTGCAGACAGGAACCAAAAAGAGGTGGAACAGTAGGAGCCAAACCTGACTTTTTTAGTATATGATACGTATTTATCCGACGTGAAAAGAGGACTAAGAGCCAAAGAGAAGAAGAAAGGCATAAAACTGGCTGGATTAATGTCTGTTTTGGGGACTTTGCAGCTGTGAAAGGCCCCTGGTTGAGATGCTGCCTCAGGGTCACGCTGCTACAGCCTTCCTTGAGGTAAAAGAAAGCGAAGGCCTGCTGTTTTCAATTAGGATAGTTACTTTCCCACTGTGCAGGCTATTATTATTTCATAAGAAGCACCTGGAGCATGGGTGCATTCAGCAGAAGCATGAAAGCCACTGCTTTATCTTAACCACCCACAGAAAATGTAAAGTAATCAGGTTGGAATGATGTAAGTATTGCCTGCTCACAGCCTCACATGATCATGCTTGTGTCTTTTAGCCCCTAGGCAGACTTTTGCACTGTAGTTCATACTCTGTCATCCACTTGATGCAGAGTAAAGATCATACATACATTGAAGATCATAAATCATTTGTACAACTTTTCCTTTTCATTGTGTTTCAGGTTGTATCTAACAATTATTGCTGCCATTTACATGTCTGAAATTGTAAAAATAAATTTGTCAAAAAGTGTAAAAGATGAAAAGTAAGCACATGGCAGCCGAAAACACAGCCAGAGTTGCTGAAAGTGATGACAAAACCTTGAATATGGATAACATAAAGGCTCCCCAAGACGAAAGTAGTGATAGCAAAGTTTCCAGCTACAATGTGAGTTTATAAGACAAAGATTTATATGCTAATTCATCCAACTGGGAGAAGGAAATCAGGAGAAATGTTTGGAAGCAGAAGCATGGGGACTTAACAAACCGGGATCCCCGCTTGGGATTTAAAAGCACTCAGTCGCCATACTTTCAAGATTTTTGTGATTTCTGGCTCTAAAATATATTTGCCCTGGTTTTAGCCCGCATTTCTGTCCTGAAGGCAATATTTTGCTCCAGCTTTGCAAATTTGAAAAATTACTGGTTTTATTCAATTGCTTTAAATTTTTACTCTTGGTCTCCTCTTACTCTTATTTGTGTTCTCAGCAGCTGGGCTGAACAAACACTAGAAATTCCAGAAAACTAAAATGCATCACTAGCCAGACCGAAGCTTCAGATGTTGATGAGAATCTTTGAATAAATCTGCCTGTTGTTTGAGTTGTGGCTCTGATTGCAGTGTGGATGGCTCGTAGAGAGGAAGATGCTGCAAGGTTCATGTATGTTTAATATGATCTGAGCAGTGACAGAAGATGTTCATTCATTAAACAGTGTGGGCCTAGTTGGCCACTTTACTCTGCTCATATTTCCTGCGATGGGGCTCTGGATTCAGATTGATGAAACCTTCATGTTACAATTATCTATTTCTTTGTAAAATAGCAAGTTAAAGTGTCTTTAACTTGCTGGTCCCTGGTGGCTAAACTTTAGATTTATAACATACATACTTTATATCATTACATAGATGATAGGATAAATGATTGGCAGGTCAAGTATTAAAAAATCTGATTTTTGTCCTGCTCAGTAAATGCATCAAAATTGAAAACTTCCACTCTTTCAGTCTGTAAATCCATCAACAAACTGCATGGTCTTCGCTGCATGTTGTTTTGTGTTTAGTAGAAACCCAGATTAAGGTCTGGGGACACGTTGCTTTGATAGATAAATGGGAATAAATCTTTTTTTACTTTCCTGATTTTACATGTAATTGTTGAACAAAAGCAAAATCTGTACCAGTGAGCTTGCATATTTTGTGTATAATGTCCAAAATCTGAAATAAAAGGTCAGACTTTAAGTAAAACAGCAAAACTGTATCAGTCATTAAAAGCCTGATTGGTGCAGCCCTATAAAAAACATGTAGAGCTTGTTACATTTTTTTCACCTTAGTATCCAACCTGTGTTATTAGCAGTTGTGCTGGCGCTGTCCAAGTCCAAAAAAACAAACAATTTTGAGGCAGAAATTTGTTCCACAATTTGCTAAAATGTTTATTTCGTGCCGTTCAAAGTTTCATAAAGCTTTGTTTTTTGCTGTAAGAGCCAGGTCCTTCACTGTAAAGTTAGTGTTCTGCTAAATGTCTGTCTGTCTTTTAACAAACCCAAGTAACCCTTCCCAGTAATAGGGAGGCTGCTGCTTATGGTTTATCTGTGAGCAATTATCTTGACCTCCAGCAGCTGCGGAAAGGATTTTCTCTCTTAAGCCACGCTTTCTCCAGCCCCACTCTGCACGGAGGCAGATAGAGGCAGCTTTCTTTCAAGTGGTGGAGTGATAAATTCATGGAGTGCATCTTGCTCAGCTGCCAATCTAGGGCTGCACCATAACAGGAAAACATGCAGCTGCCATATCATTAGGCCAAATTTCCTTCACTCTTCTCCTTTTCCATCATCACAGTATACCCGCCACCACTCTCTGTAAGCTTTAGCGTCATGGTCACTAAAATTTCTATCGAGAGCAGGGAAAGTTCGTCCGGCAGTCCACATGTATTATTGGTATGCAAAATGTGAACGCATGAGATGTTAGCTTTCATAGATAAGAATATGTAGCAAGAAAGAAAATGATATCTGTATTTAGACGAGGGCAGGAAAAGAAACATTCTCCCTGTTAATACAGAAGCATGTGACCAATGTGTGAAGCTGTTAATAATTTGTCTCTTAACAGTGTCTCTTCTGTAGGCTTATCTAATAGGAATGTGTTAATATAAGTTGTGCAAATAAGCAGTTTGCGATTAGCCATCAGCGTGGATCAGGTCCAGTCTGTGCGGAACAAGTGGTTCTAACATTAACTTGCATTGTTGTGGTACTGTGTTCCTTCTGTAGTTAGAGCAGATTGCCTTACTGAGTCACCATGACTGGAGAAGGTGCTGCTCTCAGCATTAACAAAGGGCTGAGGATGATCAACCCTGTCTTTATTTCTATTATCAGTTCCCTTACTCCTCGTCTCTCACCTCATATGTCCAAATAAGGCGCTCTTTCTCTTGGCTGAAAGCTGTACTTGAAGGATCAGCAAGGATCAAGCTCAGTTCTGACCCGCGACCTCAGTAATGGACAACATAGTGAAATCACATAATTATGTGTGCCCCGACGTGTGTGTGTGTGTGCGTGTGTTGATTTGGCAGCTGTTTTTAGTTCCTCAGAAAACCAAGCAGTTTCTCTTGAAGCATTAAGGGGATATTTGAGAGTCAGTAGTCTAGATGGATTCAAATTATTATGGTCAGCGTGTCAAAAACAGATCCGTCCAAGCACCTATTAGTGCATAATTGTGAAGTGGAGGAAAAAGGATACATTTATCAGAAAATGTTTTAAAACCAAAAATCTGTAAAGGAAGACATGCTTTTAAATTCAGATATCTTTAATCTAATAGTCTACACAACACAGAACATCTGTAAATCTACTAAGATGTGACCATCTGTGTAAGCTGACAGGCTGGGATAAAGGAGCATTAATCAGAAATGCAGCCAAGAGGCTCATACCAACATTGGAGGCGCTGCAGCTCAGCTGGGAGAATATGTTTACTTTATAACTATTAGTCATGCACCCCACAAATCTGGCCTTTATGAAATAGTGATAATAACAAAGCCATTGTTAAAAGGAAACAATAAGAAGTCCTGTTTGAAGTTTGCCATTATCCATGTAAGGGAAACGTCAAACATGTGAAAAAGGTGCTCTGATCAAATGAGACCAAAACTGATTTTTTGGACTATGTGCAAAAAGTTCTGTGTGGCAGAAAACTAAAATTGCATAGTATTCCAAGCTCCCCAAGGTGAAACATGGTGGTACCAGCGTCATTCTGTGGAAATGATTTATTTGAGCAGAGACAAGGAAGCTGCTCAGAGTTGATGGGAGCATGGATAGGACTGCATACAGGGCAATCGTGGAAGAAAACCTGTTAGATGATTAAAAAAACCTGAGACTGGAGCCATCCAACAGGACTTTGAAGACCTAGTGGAAGAGTGGTGGGAGACATCCTCATCACGCCCAATATTGGCATCACATTGACATTGCAATTGGAAGTTTTCCTATATTCACGCTGGCTTAATTAGACCAAAGCATATTTATTAGCGGTGTGCCGAAGAGCTTGATGAAGCGTTTGAAGCCTTCTGCATCTGAAACCCTCTTAAAATCAAGCTGCAACCTGTAATTGCAGGAGATGTTTCGAAAGGAATCAACACCAAAAGTTTTGAAGCCTTTCACAATGTCAACGCATCCATCACACCAGAGGGCATCATATGAAATCTGTCACATGACTTCAAACGAATCAAGCTTCTGCTCCCCGTTCCTTAACACCTTGCTTCATTTTTGTGAAGGAAGCTTCGAAGCCTCAGTTCCTCTGGCCCACCGTTGAATATAAAGGCATGCCACACTTTTCAGACTTTTATTTGCAAGATCCTTTGGAAACAACAATTTATTTTCCCTCCGCTACTCAATTATGCATCGCTTTGTGTTGGTCTGCTGCACCCAATCTGAATATCATACATTAAAATTTGTGGCTTCGACAAGAGAAAAAGTTCAAAGGCCACGGAAACTTGCACGATAATCTTCTCATACAATCAGCCTTGTACTAAATGCCAGGTTCCTCTAATTAAAAAAAGCCCTTCTAAATTTCCATTTCAGAGTCCAGTGAGCTTTCAAGCCGCTCACAGTGAAAAAATACCCTTTCATTCCCACCTGTTCCATTAGTTTGTTCCACAGCATGAAATTAACATGTCGTCACAGGTTCCTTCACCACAGCGGTGACATTTCGTCTAGTGTCATTAGCTGCTGTCAGTAACAACCAAAGTAGCCATTTTAGCCACTTCTCTCTCTTAATTTGAATGTGAAATTAGTTGGTGAAGAGGAGAGAGTAATTCAGGATAGTAGCAGCTGTAGTGTTTCATCTATTTTTAATAATTCTTAGGTCTGATTTGGCAGCAGCAGAGAAGTGTGGAAACTATAACCTTTTAGTGTTAGTAATGTTTTTACGACTGAATTTGGATCACAGTTTTCCCAGTAAAGGAAAACAGTACCGAATTTAACCTACAACCCAGAAAAACAGCCAGTGTGCCCTAATATTTGCACCATCTTATCTCAATTAACCAGAACTAATAATCTAGTAACCTTGTAGTCTACAATAGAATTAGGACTAGAAATAGTAAAGTAATAGCGACCAAATTTGGATGGTTTTGTATTTTATCTTCTCTAAAAAAAATATTCCAGATTCTGGTTTTGTTTTGGTCCACCATAGTAAAATATGTAGTTCAGATCTCATACTGTAAATAAAAGCCCACACAGTTGGTTCAAACTTTTGTCACCAACGCTCAACTCTCATAGTGTGGTTGGAATGAAAAAACTCGTAACACTACCCTGTACTTGCTGCCAGTTTCCATCTTCCCATGAGAAACAGGAATGTCTGTTTTAAATTTTATAGCAATCCCCCAAATATGATCTGAGATTTTTCCATCTTGACCACAGCAGCAGACAAGCTGATTTATTGACTATTAACCTAAGCCTTCGCCAAGAGGAGGAAGACAGCGTAGCTAACGTGGTGCATTTACAACAGGGAGAGAATGTGCTAAGAAACCAAACCTATGGATCACCAATAAAAATAGTACTTTACCATAACTTGATCATGAATGTATTAAGAATACATTTAGTATTTCTTTTAAGGGCTTTCAACATGACTGTTTTCCTCTATCTACAGCATTTGCTTTGCCTTACTCATCATAGCCCCAACCTGAGCCTCTCTAAGGGATCAGCTTCTAAGCCAATTATAGCCAGGAACATTTTATGAATTCTACCTCCTTCCCTGTTGCTATTGATTCTAATGGATGGCTTGGCATAATTTAAACCAATGCTTTCCAACAGCCTGCTTTCTCTGTCCTTTCATTGCGTTATACAATGTATAGAATATGTACTGCTAATAGTGGACCAGGGGGCTCTCACTCTCTGCTTGGACTAGTTATGTCTGTCTTATTCACTATCAGAAACAAACTTGAATGAAAATAGAATCAGAATCAGAAAAGCTTTATTGCCAAGTACGTTTTTGGACATACAAGGAATTTGTTTTGGCGTAGTCGGTGCAATACAGTACAAATTAAACAGTATAAACATATCTACAATATAATATAAATATATGTGCACATGTGACTCTGCCAGGGGTATGAATACATTTGGGCTTAACTGTATATGTACTCATTTGTATCTGGTACATTACTTAAGTAAAGAAACCAATTTGATGCCACGGTAGATTCGCCTGGACCACCTCCTGAGAGGTACAGTCACTGGATTTTGAGTGCTGTGGCTTTGAGTTTGGACCTTAGGGCAGGGGTGTCACATGTTTGGCCCGGGAGCCATTTGCGGCACTTGGAATAATTTAGTGTGGCCCCCGACAGCATTTTAAAAATGGTACAAGTTTGGGACCCCAGCAAAGGGAGCTGATGCAGATGGCCACTTTAAAACATTTTTGGAATGAAATTTTTAATGACAAATTCAAATCTTCTCAAATGGAAAATGTTAGGTACTAAACAGGGCATTGTTCTGTTATTAGCCGTGTTCTTGTGCTTTCATTTTAATGTCATAGTAAGTAGCGCCACAAACATCCAGCAGCTTTTTACTCTAAGGCAGACTTGGCCACACCCATTCATTAAGCCTGACTAAATACAGCATGGGTTTTCAAAGAAAGTTCTGGTTTTTCTTTGTGGGAATACACTAAAAACATTTTGTAGACCAACAAAATAGAAAACATTTGTCCCCAAAAGTTACGAAACTGTAGATCTTTCTTTCATCAAGGGTAATGTCTGGGCCTTTTTTCAAACCTACAATATACACTGCTCAAAAAAATAAAGGGAACACTCAAATAACACATCCTAGATCTGAAATTTATTAACCAATGGAGGCCTGGATTTGGAGTCACACAAAATTAAAGGTGAAAAACACACTACAGGCTGATACAACCAACTTTGATGTAATGTCCTTAAAACAAGTCAAAATGAGGCTCAGTATTGTGTGTGGCCTCCATGTGCCTGTATGACCTCCCTACAACACCTGGGCATGCTCCTGATGAGACGGTGGATGGTCTCCTGAGGGATCTCCTCCCAGACCTGGACTAAAGCATCTGTCAACTCCTGGACAGTCTGTGGTGCATGGTCTGTTGGTGGATGGAGCGAGACATGATGTCCCAGATGTTCTCAATCGGATTCTGGTCTGGGGAACGGGCGGTGCAGTCCATAGCTTCAATGTCTTCATCTTGCAGGAACTGCTGACACACTCCAGCCACATGAGGTCTAGCATTGTCCTGCATTAGGAGGAACCCAGGGCCAACCGCACCAGCATATGGTCTCACAAGGGGTCTGAGGATCTCATCTCGGTACCTAATGGCAGTCAGGCTACCTCTGGCGAGCACATGGAGGGCCGTGCGTCCCTCCAAAGAAATACCACCCCATACCATTACTGACCCACTGCCAAACCGGTCATGCTGAAGGATGTTGCAGGCAGCAGATCGCTCTCCACGGTGTCTCCAGACTCTGTCACGTCTGTCACATGTGCTCAGTGTGAACCTGCTTTCATCTGTGAAGAGCACAGGGTGCCAATGGCGAATCTGCCAATCCTGATGTTCTCTGGCAAATTCCAAGCGTCCTGCACGTTGTTGGGCTGTGAGAACAACCCCCATTTGTGGGGCCCTCATACCATCCTCATGGAGTCGGTTTCTAACCATTTGTGCAGACACATGCACATTTGTGGCCTGCTGGAGGTCATTTTGCAGGGCTCTGGCAGTGCTCCTCCTGTTCCTCCTTGCACAAAGGCAGAGGCAGCGGTCCTGCTGCTGGGTTGTTGCCCTCCTACGGCCTCCTCCACGTCTCCTGGTGTACTGGCCTGTCTCCTGGTAGCGCCTCCAGGCTCTGAACACTACGCTGACAGACACAGCAAACCTTCTTGCCGCAGCTCGCATTGATGTGCCATCCTGGATGAGCTGCACCACCTGAGCCACTTGTGTGGGTTGTAGAGTCCGTCTCATGCTACCACGAGTGTGAAAGCACCACCAACATTCAAAAGTGGCTAAAACATCAGCCAGAAAGCATAGATACTGAGAAGTGGTCTGTGGTCCCCACCTGCAGAACCACTCCTTTATTGAGTGTTTCTTGCTAATCGCCAAAGATTTCCCCCTGTTGTCTTTTCCATTTGCACAACAGCTGTGAAATTGATCGTCAATCAGTGTTGCTTCCTAAGTGGACAGTTTGATTTCACAAAAGTTTGATTTACTTGGAGTTATATTGTGGTGTTTAAGTGTTCCCTTTATTTTTTTGAGCAGTGTATATATATTTTTTCCACTTTGTTTCATTAAATTAATGAATGCTTTCAAATTGCCAATTTTGGTGCAAAAGGGTTTGGACCTAACTAGAAATCTAAAGTAGATGTTTATGTCATGGGTTTGAACAGGGTTCATCTTAAAATTCTTATCAAGTGTTTCACAGAAGCAACAACTGTAAGCTGCAAAGATATCATTCTATATAAATAGCATCTTAATTTTTTAAAGACCTCCACTTACAAATATGTTAAATGTAAAAATACTCATTCACTCATTCCATTTTCCTTAATAAACTGTTGATATTTTCTCTTTAATTTTGAGTCATTCAGATTTCATGTAAACCAAGTAAAATGTAAACATTATAATCATGACATAAACACATCAAATGGTTAAAAAAATAGAACTTATGACCTTAGTGTGCATAAATCAGAGATGCCTAGTTCTTCTGGAGATTTTCTCCCACTCATTCTGGGCCGAGGCCAAAGAGAGACGATGATAACCCCTCACGTCTGACTGGTGGCTGCTGAGATCCAAGGATCAAGGGTGAAACAACGAGCTGACTTTGATTCAGGATCAGTTTGCCTTCTTATCTAAACAACGACCACTGTGAGTAGCAGATCGACCTCAGTTGTGGTGAAAGATGAACTAACATATCATGACAACGGGAACTCCTGAAGGTAGCTGTGGCTGTCTGATTCCCTTTATGGTCCTGGACTTGAGAGAACAAATGAGCCCCTTGGAAACATCTCCCTAATGTTTTTAGTGATAAATCAGCACCCACAAGGTTTGTTCACTTTCATAGAAGCTGCCTGGATTATTTTCCTGTTTCTGCACAGTCTGTTCCCTTGATGAGCTTTTCTCCTCTTTTAATGTTAGAACTCACTCATTCCTGAGTTTTATACATCATGTTGGGCAACCATTTCCACAGTAAGGAATTGTTGCTTCGTTATGGTCGGAAAAGGAGCCCTCAATCAATAGCTGTGGGGTCATTATGTAGTGTCTGCTAAAATAGCATGCAATCACTAGAGTCTGCCTTTTAATTAGCTCAGTTTATATCCAGAGAGTCCCAGTATTGATTGGATCTGCGGTACACAAAGCTGTATGTTATAAATATGAATGATGCCAAGAATAGTTCCATGTGTATTGAAGACACAGAAAGGATCATTCTTACAGTGCTTAAGAAAATAAACATTGCCCTGTTTTTATTATGCAAAAACTAAATAAAAAAAAATCACAATAAGTAATATATTTGATCACTTTTTTGTTTCTGTCACAGAAAAAGAAAACCCTCAATGTTGGACCTCCATAAACACACCATACAGAGGGGATGCCACCACAAATCTCAGCAGTTTAATGTCTCCCTAGTCATTTGGTTGGCACGACCTAAGAATAAGAACTACTCTGATTACATGATCAATCAGAGCCGGGATTACAAAGAGGTGGAAAACTGGCAGACGTTAAGTCCGGGAATTTTGAATATATTCCAGAAACCGGCTGTATCGTTTAGAGATGTTGAAAAATATAAACATACTCAATAAAACTGCAATATGCTGCAAAAGTGAGCCATGTGTTGTTTAACCATCTAAGTCCTGGACCAAGTAAAATATGTAAGAAAATACAGATATGTTCTCCCTGTGCATGCGTGGGTTTTCTACGGGTGCTCCGGCATCCTCCCACTGTCCAAAAACATGATTGTTAGGTTAATTGGTCTCTCTTAATTGCCCTCAAGTATAATTGGATAATTAATGGTTGTTTGTCTTCTATGTCACTCTGCGATAGACTGGTGACCTGTCCAGGGTGTACCTGCCTCTTGCCCGTAGAATACTGGAGATAGGCACAGTTCCCCCATGACCCAGTATGGAAGAAGCAGGTATAGAAACTGGATGGATGGGCTGCGAAGTATGTTATGGCAATTTCTTATTTCAATCCACTGGTTACTGCTGCTTCTTAATGCATCAAAATGGGATGCTGTAATATCTATATATCTAATCGGTCTGTTTTTTGACCATTTTTCTATCGCTTATGGGTTTATTTTGAGGAATGAGCCAACAGTCATTCTCTGCATACACGTATATGGCTAAGCTGTACCAAATATTGCTCTGTGGCTGTGCTAATGCCCGATTCTGCATTGTGTGAGGACACGGAGACGGCATCTGTCTGTTGAATCCGGGCACACGTGCGTTAGTTTTAAAAATGCCGGCTGACCTCAATTCAGGGCACCATGGTAACAAGAGGGACGAATAGTGTGCTTGTGAGTGAAAAACGTGCATGAGGCGGGAGCAAATAGTCGAGGACACAGACGGTAATGCGGGTTATCATGACATCTTAATGTCACAATAACGGGAATGATGGCAGATATTTGGATGTTGGATCAGATTTATTTGGGAGATTAGATGCAGATGAAAAGAACAACATTACATGTTTTCCTTTGCTGGATCCCAGTTTTCCCTGTGCAGCCAGCATGCCTGTGGAGGTCTGCACAGCCCTGTACATTGCAAAGCAAGTTTAGACAGGAACTGGTTTCACGGGTGTGAGCCTGTCTTCTGTCTGTTTCACTCATTTTGTTTTGTGGTTAACAGGTAATAGCATTACACAGATTGCAGATGTATTATCTCAGCACGCATTTAAATACAGGTCCTTCTCAAAATATTAGCATATTGTGATAAAGTTCATTATTTTCCATAATGTCATGATGAAAATTTAACATTCATATATTTTAGATTCATTGCACACTAACTGAAATATTTCAGGTCTTTTATTGTCTTAATACGGATGATTTTGGCATACAGCTCATGAAAACCCAAAATTCCTATCTCACAAAATTAGCATATCATTAAAAGGGTCTCTAAACGAGCTATGAACCTAATCATCTGAATAAACGAGTTAACTCTAAACACCTACAAAAGATTCCTGAGGCCTTTAAAACTCCCAGCCTGGTTCATCACTCAAAACCCCAATCATGGGTAAGACTGCCGACCTGACTGCTGTCCAGAAGGCCACTATTGACACCCTCAAGCAAGAGGGTAAGACACAGAAAGAAATTTCTGAACGAATAGGCTGTTCCCAGAGTGCTGTATCAAGGCACCTCAGTGGGAAGTCTGTGGGAAGGAAAAAGTGTGGCAGAAAACGCTGCACAACGAGAAGAGGTGACCGGACCCTGAGGAAGATTGTGGAGAAGGGCCGATTCCAGACATTGGGGGACCTGCGGAAGCAGTGGACTGAGTGTGGAGTAGAAACATCCAGAGCCACCGTGCACAGGCATGTGCAGGAAATGGGCTACAGGTGCCGCATTCCCCAGGTCAAGCTACTTTTGAACCAGAAACAGCAGCAGAAGCGCCTGACCTGAGCTACAGAGAAGCAGCACTGGACTGTTGCTCAGTGGTCCAAAGTACTTTTTTCGGATGAAAGCAAATTCTGCATGTCATTCGGAAATCAAGGTGCCAGAGTCTGGAGGAAGACTGGGGAGAAGGAAATGCCAAAATGCCAGAAGTCCAGTGTCAAGTACCCACAGTCAGTGATGGTCTGGGGTGCCGTGTCAGCTGCTGGTGTTGGTCCACTGTGTTTTATCAATGGCAGGGTCAATGCAGCTAGCTATCAGGAGATTTTGGAGCACTTCATGCTTCCATCTGCTGAAAAGCTTTACGGAGATGAAGATTTCATTTTTCAGCACGACCTGGCACCTGCTCACAGTGCCAAAACCACTGGTAAATGGTTTACTGACCATGGTATCACTGGGCTCAATTGGCCTGCCAACTCTCCTGACCTGAACCCCATAGAGAATCTGTGGGATATTGTGAAGAGAACGTTGAGAGACTCAAGACCCAACACTCTGGATGAGCTAAAGGCCGCTATCGAAGCTTCCTGGGCCTCCATAAGACCTCAGCAGTGCCACAGGCTGATTGCCTCCATGCCACGCCAAAATGAAGCAGTCATTTCTGCCAAAGGATTCCCGACCAAGTATTGAGTGCATAACTGTACATGATTATTTGAAGGTTGACGTTTTTTGTATTAAAAACACTTTTCTTTTATTGGTCGGATGAAATATGCTAATTTTGTGAGATAGGAATTTTGGATTTTCATGAGCTGTATGCCAAAATCATCCGTATTAAGACAATAAAAGACCTGAAATATTTCAGTTAGTGTGCAATGAATCTAAAATATATGAATGTTAAATTTTCATCATGACATTATGGAAAATAATGAACTTTATCACAATATGCTAATATTTTGAGAAGGGCCTGTATTGTGAATAGTTTCCCCCCTTTTTTAGAGTTTGCTGCGGGTTGTTTAATGAAGTGTTTGCTTGGATGTCTTCAGTGCGTTTGGGGCAAACTGAACATGAGTCTCACCTATCTAATGTTTGCATGACCAGTTTAATGAATGAGTTAAACCAAATGTAGCAGGTCTGTTCTGTGATTCATACATTTTTATGGAAGGTCCTGTGTGTATTTTCAAGTTTTTCCATCTGTCTACTGCCACCAAA
This sequence comes from Girardinichthys multiradiatus, assembly GCF_021462225.1. Taxonomy (NCBI): domain Eukaryota; kingdom Metazoa; phylum Chordata; class Actinopteri; order Cyprinodontiformes; family Goodeidae; genus Girardinichthys; species Girardinichthys multiradiatus. The sequence continues at coordinate 34,153,294 of NC_061802.1, forward strand.
GGTCCAACACATGATTTCTTTCATACATACAATATGTGGAAATGATATAGTTGTTTCTCCTGTGGCTTACTAAGCCTTGCATTGCCATTGCAATCTGGTGATAGACCACTCCCTCAAGGGCTGCGAGAATGAGTTGTAAACCAACGCATAGCAGGTCAGCCAGGCAACACATTGCACAAGCAGCTATTCATTTTAAAGGTCCTATTTGTTGTTCCATGCCCTGAAGAACCTTAGAGCCAGCTGCCACATAAGAGTAGTAGGATCCATTTTCCCTTATGCGCTCCATCAAAGGGTTATTACTGAATCCCAAGAGAACCTGTTGAAAGGAAATGAAGGAATGAATATAAAATATTTTTTACTCCCGCTCATAAAACATAATCCTTCTCAGCTTTCAACTGACTTGCTGTAATGTATTAAGTTAATGTTTCATGGTACTGTTATTTCTTCCCTTAATAGCTCCAGGACATCATGGTTTTTATATATTTAGTGTCCTTTTAATAAAGCACACCAAATATTTGGTTTGGTGCGCTTTTAATGAAGTGGCTCAATGTTGTATTAACATTAATTTAATGGTTTAAATTTAAAGTTATCTTTCAAAAAATGTGTTCAGATTAGGTTATAGTAACCTGAAATAGTACTTGTAGATTTCTGCCAAACTGAAATGTTTCAGGTCATCAAAACAATTGCAAGATCACACAAAGATGGCCTGAGTAAATACAAAAAGCGGTTTTCAGCTCTCCGATGCAACTTGGCCATGTGTGAAAACTAATTGCCCCCTTGGTGAGTTGCAAATTTACTGTGTTTAGCTAACATTTACCTTCAGTTTCACTAGCCACACACAGATCTGAAAACAGCCAGACCTAAAAATAAAAAACAATCACTTAAATAGAACCTGTCTCACAACAGGAAGTAGACCAGGGGTCTGCGGCTCCAGTCCTTGAGTGCCTGAATCAAATGAAAGGTTAATGACCAGGCCTTTGCAAAGGTCGCTAACTGGAAGTAATTCAGCATTTTTATTCAGGTGTGTTGAAGCAGGGATGCATCCAAATGTTGTGGGACTCAAGGCCTGAATTTTCAGACACCTAATGGAGACAGAAGAAACTGAAAATAAACACACCCTGCCCCATTGTAAGGAAATTCAATAACAGGAGAAACCAAGTCACTTACATCCAACTGTCCAGAAATTGTTACAAAGCAATTTCTAGGCTTTGGGACTGCAGTGAACTACAGTGAGGGTCTTTATTCACAGATAGAGAAAACAGGTAGTGAATCTTCACAGAAGTGGCCAGCCTACCAAAGTTACTCCAATTGTGCATCCACGGTGTCGAGGATTTACGAACAAATACAAACTGCACTGCAGATGTGACTTGCTTCAATTAAAGTATTGTTCCTGAGTCAACAGTTAGTAAGACTCTGGGAAAAATGGCCTCGATGGAAGAATTCCAAGGCGAAACAGAACAAAAAGGCCCGTCTCACATTGGTCAAATAAACATCTTGATTAGAAGGTTTTTGTGTTAGGAGAGGATAAATTACAATTGCAAATAAAAACCAACATAGTATTTCAGTAAGAGAGCATCATGCCCACAGTCAAACATGGTGGTAGTATCAGTAGCACACCAGCAAGTCCACCTTGAAATGTCTAAAAATATGAAGATTTTAAAAGTGGCCTAGTCAATGCTAGATTTTGATGCAGTGGCCTGAGCTTAAACAAGTCATTCATGCTAAACACCCTTTCGATATGGTTAAATCCTTGCCAGTTATTCTTGAGAAATTAGTTTTGTTTTTACTTTGATTATCTTTACCTGAAATTAAAATTAGTTTGAGGATTTAAAACACTAAAATTTTACAACAAAAGAAAAACAGATTAAATCTTTTTCTCTGTAATATGGATCAGGAAAATACATGTATTAAATCCAACAATGCAAATTTAAATTTAGAATGCTTACGGCATGGTTTATTGTGGAAAAATACATCACAAAATATCATTTCCAGGCGTCTCTGGTTCTTATTGCTTGATTCACATCACCTGTTTTTCTTCTTTAACTGCTATTCTAATAGCTTTCTCTGAATCCAGCAGGAACGTCATTTTGAGAAGAAAATCCAGACTCAAACATGTTTAATCTGATCAAACAGTCAGTGTTGACACTTCAATAACACACCTCTCTCTGGATGCACACATGCTTTTAGGTTGGTTAAAAGGAGCAGATGTGTAGAAATGTTTAGCGAGAAATATCGCTTTTAAAAATGCTAGAACACTATAAACTATGCACATCACACAATCACATGCATATACAAATGGGAACAAATCAGTGGTAAAAAGCAGCAGAAGCGTGTCTTTAATTATCTGCATTGCAAACATTCCTTCATAGGGATTTTTTTCCTTTTACATTCATTCCTGTACTGTTCTAGTTCGCTTTGGTTTGCTTTTTCCGTGCTAATATGCGTGAATGTGAAAGGCAGAGAAGAGGGGAGAGCTGAGCAGTGGCAGTGCCTTGGCTTTGTCACATGGACATCCACGAGTGGCCTGCAGACAGAGACTGAAGAGGCTGGCCATCAGTTCATTTACAAACAGAATCAACCCGTGAGGATGTTACACTCCTTTACAGGTCCTTCTCAAAATATTAGCATATTGTGATAAAGTTCATTATTTTCCATAATGTCATGATGAAAATTTTACATTCATATATTTTAGATTCATTGCACACTAACTGAAATATTTCAGGTCTTTTATTGTCTTAATATGGATGATTTTGGCATACAGCTCATGAAAACCCAAAATTCCTATCTCACAAAATTAGCATATCATTAAAAGGGACTCTAAACGAGCTATGAACCTAATCATCTGAATCAACGAGTTAACTCTAAACACCTGCAAAAGATTCCTGAGGCCTTTAAAACTCCCAGCCTGGTTCATCACTCAAAACCCCAATCATGGGTAAGACTGCCGACCTGACTGCTGTCCAGAAGGCCACTATTGACACCCTCAAGCAAGAGGGTAAGACACAGAAAGAAATTCTGAACGAATAGCTGTTCCCAGAGTGCTGTATCAAGGCACCTCAGTGGGAAGTCTGGGAAGGAAAAAGTGTGGCAGAAAACGCTGCACAACGAGAAGAGGTGACCGGACCCTGAGGAAAATTGTGGAGAAGGGCCGATTCCAGACCTTGGGGGACCTGCGGAAGCAGTGGACTGAGTCTGGAGTAGAAACATCCAGAGCCACCGTGCACAGGCGTGTGCAGGAAATGGACTACAGGTGCCGCATTCCCCAGGTCAAGCCACTTTTGAACCAGAAACAGCGGCAGAAGCGCCTGACCTGGGCTACAGAGAAGCAGCACTGGACTGTTGCTCAGTGGTCCAAAGTACTTTTTTCGGATGAAAGCAAATTCTGCATGTCATTCGGAAATCAAGGTGCCAGAGTCTAGAGGAAGACTGGGGAGAAGGAAATGCCAAAATGCCAGACGTCCAGTGTCAAGGATCCACAGTCAGTGATGGTCTGGGGTGCCGTGTCAGCTGCTGGTGTTGGTCCACTGTGTTTTATCAAGGGCAGGGTCAATGCAGCTAGCTATCAGGAGATTTTGGAGCACTTCATGCTTCCATCTGCTGAAAATGTTTATGGAGATTTCATTTTTCAGCACGACCTGGCACCTGCTCACAGTGCCAAAACCACTGGTAAATGGTTTACTGACCATGGTATCACTGTCCTCAATTGGCCTGCCAACTCTCCTGACCTGAACCCTATAGATAATCTGTGGGATATTGTGAAGAGAACGTTGAGAGACTCAAGACCCAACACTCTGGATGAGCTAAAGGCCGCTATCGAAGCATCCTGGGCCTCCATAAGACCTCAGCAGTGCCACAGGCTGATTGCCGCCATGCCACGCCGCATTGAAGCAGTCATTTCTGCAAAAGGATTCCCGACCAAGTATTGAGTGCATAACTGTACATGATTATTTGAAGATTGATGTTTTTTGTATTAAAAACACTTTTCTTTTATTGGTCGGATGAAATATACTAATTTTGTGAGATAGGAATTTTGGGTTTTCATGAGCTGTATGCCAAAATCATCCGTATTAAGACAATAAAAGACCTGAAATATTTCAGTTAGTGTGCAATGAATCTAAAATATATGAATGTTAAATTTTCATCATGACATTATGGAAAATAATGAACTTTATCACAATATGCTAATATTTTGAGAAGGACCTGTATGTTATTTTTTGATGTATTCGATTTTATGACAGACTCTCGGATTTAAAGAAGTGTTCAGATTCTAGAGCTCAGTTAAATTTGGCATTTTCCTCTTATCGAGCTTGTTCTAAAAAGTTCTTATTAATACAGAGGCTTGAATTTGCTGTTATAGTTTTAGACATGTACCAGTTAGAGATGTTTGCCTGATTCCTGATCTTCTTTTCTTGATTTTAATGCTGATTTCAGCCGATTCAGATTACTCTTTAAAAACCCTAAAATATTTCTTTTCAACTTTCATTCTGTGAGCAGCCATTTATTATTTAAAGTCATGCTAGTGTGTGCGAGAGAGCATTCTCATTAAACAGAGCTTTTCTAATTCAAAACAAAAGGCAAAGGAATTTGGAGTTTATCTTTTATAGTGTCTTAAACAGCCATTAGTGCGGTTCACATTCCTAAAACACATAACATGTTCTATGGCAGACAGAGGTTCAAAGCTTGAAAGGGTAAAACATTTACTTCTGTAATACACTTTATTGCCAAATGTATTTGTCTACTTTTACATGTACATGAACTTTGATTACTTCCTATTCTTAATCTATAGGGTCTAGCTTGTTGATGGACCACCATTGCCAGCAATAGCGACTTTAACTATTCTGTAAACATCTTCCACAAAGTTTAGAAGTGTGTTCATAGTCAGTTGAGAAAACCAGAATTGCAGCCTCCGCTCTGATTCATCCCAAAGGTGTTCACAAAGGTTAAGATCAGGACTCTGAGTGGTCAGTCAAGTCTCTCCACACTAAACTTTATACACCTGCAGAAATCAGATCCTGATGAGTTTATGCCCTTGGCATTTAACTGAGCCATCCCAAAAGTGGTCACGAAGACGTCCTTAGGCAGACGCCTCGCCTCCTGTGTGTCCCTGGAAAATGACCAAAGTATGAAATGATCAAAACTGAAAAAGTACAAAAATAAGGATATTTTGTCTCAGACCATTTACAATTTTTTACCATACACCTTAGTGCCTTCCGTGACTTCATTTTTAAACACCTCACTTATACTAAAATAGCTAACTTTGAGTCTTCTTCCTACAGTAAAAACGCCCGTACTGAAGAGTGGTGCTGTGAGAGCGGCCTGTTAGTGTTCACTGATTGAATTTTTGAGTTACGATTAGCTGATCACTGATCAGAACCGATTACTGATCAGAAGCAATCACTGATCAGAGCTGAAAAAAATCACCTGAATCAAGTCACCAGCTGGTTTTATGGTGCATCACAAGTTATTTTATGTATTAATTTGTTTAGAAAGAACTGAATGAGCCAGCATGACTGGGAGGTTGTGCTTTTCATGAAATATGAAACAAACTGTCTTGTTTAATCCATTTCTGCTGCTTCAAAATACACACAGACACAGGCATACCTTACAGTATTTAGTTATCAGAAATCAGTTTAAAGTTTTTTTTTTTTTAAACATATAAAAATAAAGTCTTAACTGAAGTGCTCCCACATATCTCCCGTCAACTTGGATCTGGAGAAAAACTATTCTTAGACATTGCAGATGTTTAACTTAACTTTGAATGATTTGGATAAATGGTAAAATGTCTTCAAAAGAGAATAAGTGTAGTTGTCTTTTATACAAATGCTTAAGATGACTTCCCCAAGGCTCTCCTGCTGTCTCTCTAAAAGCACCCTCACTGGCTAACCTTTAGGATAATTTAGAAGCTTAGCTTAGCTGATGACATCTGCCCCTATACAGTAAATGCAACAGTGGTGCTGAATTCTGCGTAGTAGCCTACTTCACTGACAGGTACAATTTCATCATTAAATCAAAAACCTGGTTCATAGTGAATATATCAAGGCTGGTTTTATCTTGGTCTGCCTTTTTCCATCCATCCATTGTCTTCCACTTATCCGGGGTCGGGTCACGGGGGCAGCAGCCTAAGCAGAGAGACCCAGACTTCCCTCTCCCCAGCCACTTGAAAACTCATTTCGGCCGCTTGTATCTGTGATCTTGTTCTTTCGGTCACAACCCAAAGCTCGTGACAATAGATGAGGGTAGGAATGTAGACCGTCCGGTAAATTAAGAGCTTCGCTTTTTGACTCAGCTCTCTCTTTGCCCGGTATAGCCCCCTCTATGCTGACGCAGCACCAATCCGTCTATCGATCTCCCGTTCCATTTTTCCCTCATTCGTGAACAAGACCCCAAGATACTTGAACTCCTCCACTTGAGGCAGGAACTCCCCCCCCCCCCCCCTCCCCCGGCCCGGAGAAGGCACTTTACCCTTTTCCAGCTCAAGACCATTGCCTTGGACTTGGAGGCACATATTCTTATCCCTGCCGCTTCACACTCGACTACGAACTGCTCCAGTAAAAGCTGTAGATCACGAGCTGATGAAGCCAATAGGACCACATCATCCGCAAAAAGCAGAGACGCAATCCTAAGGCCACCAAAACAGATCCCCTCAACACCTTGGCTGCACCTAGAAATTCTGTCCATAAAAGTTATGAACAGAATCGGTGACAAAGGGCAACCTTGGCGGAGTCCAACCCTCACCGGAAACGAGTCCAATTTACTGCCGGCAATGCGGACCAAGCTCTGGCACCGGTCATACAGGGACCTAACAGCCCGTATCAAAGGGCCTGGTACCCATACTCCTGGAGAACCCCCCACAGGATACCCAAAGGGACATGGTCAAAAGCCTCCTCCAAGTCCAGAAAGCAAATTTAGACTGGTTGGGCAAACTCCCGTGCACCCTCCAGGACCCTGCTGAGGGTGTAGAGCTGGTCCAGTGTTCCACAGCCAGGACGGAAACCACACTGCTCTTCAGGGGGGACCACCACCCCTGTCTGCTAATCCAGTGGAACTGCCCCCGATGTCCACACGATGCTGCAGAGTCACGTTAACCAACACAACCCTACAACATACAGAGCCCACCCCAAGGTCCCCAGACTCCGCTTCCTCAGTGGAAGACATGCTGGTGGGATTCAGGAGGTCTTTGAAGTACTCTGCCCACCGACCCACAGTGTCCCTAGTTGAGGTCAACAGCACACCATCCCCACTGTAAACAGTGTTGGTGGTGTACCTCTTCCCCAGACACCGGATGGCAGACCAGAATCGCCTCGAAGCCATACACATGTCATTTTCCATGGCCTCTCTGAACTCCTCTAACACCCGAGTTTTTGCCTCAGCAACCACCCGAAGATGTCCCACTTGGACTGCCGGTACCCATCAGCTGCTTCCAGAGTCCCACAGGCCAAAAAGACCCAATAGGACTCCTTTTTCAGCCTGACAGCATCCCTCACCGTTGGTGTCCACCAGCGGGTTCGAATGTTGCCACCGAGACAGGCACCAACAACCTTGCGACCACAGCTCCGGTTAGCCGCCTCGGCAATGGAGGAGCGGATCATGGCCCACTCGGACTCAATGTCTTCCACGTCCCCTGGAACGTGTTTGAAGCTCTCCCAGAGATGGGAGTTGAAGCTTCGCCTCACGGGAGACTCCGCTGTTCCCAGCTGACCCTCAAGATTTGTTGGGGACTGCCAGGTCTGATCGGCATCCTCCCCCACCATCGGAGCTAGCTCACTACCAGGTAGTGGTCAGTGGAAAGCTCCACTCATCTCTTCACCCGAGTGTCCAAGACATGCAGCTGCAAATCAGATGACACGACAACAAAGTCGATCATCGAACTGCAGCCTAGGGTGTCCTGGTGCCAGGAGCACATGTGGACACCCTTATGCTTGAACATGGTGTTTGAACATGGAAAATCCATGATGAGCACAGAAGTGCAATAACAAAACACGCTGTCAAACACCCCTCCAAGGACTCTGAAAAGGGTGGGTAGTCTGAACTGCTGTTTGGTGCATAAGCACAACAGTCAGAACCTGTCCCCCCACCCATAGGCGGAGGGAGGCTACCCTCTCATTCACCGGGGTGAACCCCAACGTACAGGCGCCAAGATGGGGGGCAACAAGTATGCCCACCCAAGCTCGGCAGCTCTCACCAGGGGCAATTCAAGAGTGGAAGAGTGTCCAACCCCTCTCAAAGAGACTGGTTCCAGAGCTGTGCGTTGAGGTGAGCCTGACTATTTTTAGCCGGAACCTCTCTACCTCGCACCTTCCCCACCAGAGAGGTGACATTCCATGTCCCAAGAGCCAGCTTCTGCAGCCGAGGATCAGACCGCCAGGGTCCCCGCCTTCGGCCACCGCCCAGCTGGCAATGCACCCGACCCCTATGGCCCCTCCCATGGGTGGTGAGCCCATCGGAAGGAGGACCCACGTTTCCTCTTCGGGCTCCATGGGTGAAAGCCCGGCCACCAGGCGCTCGCCAGCGCGCCCCACCTCCAAGCATGGTTCCAGAGTGGTGTCCCGATGAGCCACGTCTAGGCCAGGGAACACTGTATCCATGTATGCTTTGTCAGATCCCTCAATTAGGGGTGACCCTAACAGTGGCATAAGCCCCTGACAACATAGCTCCTAGGAACATTGGGAGACTCAAACCCCTCCACCACGGAAAGGTGGCAGCCCAGGGAGGGAGTTTTTTCGAATAAAACACTTCCGTTCAGACGCACGTCAAATCTGACTTCTAGGAAGTGTCCTTTATGCCATCTTAAAGAGAGAGAACTACATGAAACTTGATTTTGAGCTAAAAGTATTTTACTGATGATCCTTTCCTTTACAGTCAAGAAACATTGTGGCAATGTAGATAAAATAAAGCCAGAACAGGCTGATTAATTCTGTCTTTGTCTGAAGCCCTCTTACATCCCCTCTATTAGCTTTCTTCCAATCTTTCATTTGCTCGTTTTGCGTTTTCTCTTTCCTGTCTTCCTCACCCTTCCCTCCATATTTATGCTGAGTGTTATGTGTCCATAATTACGGAGCTATTTCAGGGCTTCCTAGCGAAAACAGTCCTCTGATTGCCTTTCCCTACAGCTTACATCCTGTTATTAAAGTAAAGATGATCATAACAGAGCAGATTTGAGGACTGTGCAACTGCAACATGCATTATATTATATATGTCTGTAAACCAACAGGACTAACTTGGAAAAAAGGTGTCTGCACTTTTTCCAGCCACTTGGTTAGTTGTGTCAATGAGAAACTTAGAGATATTTTACATTAATCAGTATGATCTATGATGATGCTACCAACCTACCAAAGACAAATGCATGAAGTCACACATAATGCACACGGCTTAAAGGAGGACTGTGTGTCCTTGCAGCTGATGTTTCTGTTTGCTGTAGTTGCTCTGGCAGGCCCCGGCTTGTGTTTGACACCATTATTACATAATGTCAGGCGGATTCTTGCACCCTGTGGGATCCAACTTTGTCATGGAGAGCACTAGTGATGGACCACCTTATCACAGAGGAGCTAACACAGTCATCTCCCCTTTCTCTCCTGCAGATGGGGCTGCCAAGAAAGCCTTCATCACAGAGGTGAGATAAAAGCTTTTACATTATGCATTATTTTTACATTATAGCCTGTAATATACCATATTGGTCTTTTTAGTTCCATATGTATCATAAATATAACTTCTTTCCACCATAGTGCAGACTAATGTCAGACATTTTAAGTTTTTACAAGCATTTTCATTGCCTCTGGCAATGCCCACGCTGTGCAGTTCATTAAAGCAAAACATTCAAAGAACATCGCAATTTGTCTTAATTGACTCTTCTGAGAGTTAAATTTTTTTTAAATGCCAACTCAATCCTAAAGCTGAAATGAGTTTTCTTACAGAGATATTATTACCTTAATGCTAATTAATACATCCAATTCGTCCTCTAAATGAAAGAAATCTGCTTTGCACAGTTTGGTTCTGATTGATTAAAGTGGTAAAATGTCTTTATTTCATAATACCTGAAGCAGAGATGTGGACTAAGTCTGAGATTTTGACTCAGGTTGTGCTTACATAGCACAAAGAAAGAATTGAGAGTTGACTTAGACTCACAATCTGAAGACTCACGACATGACTTGGACTTGCACCCTAAATATTTGAAGACTTGACCTTACTTTTGCTATAAAGACTTGAGACACTCAAAACTCGAGTTGAAAAATCCAACCTGTAAGTGTCTCTGACTTGACCTCAGTGAATTCAGCTTTTAATTTGTGTGCAGTCATGAAGGTCTAAAGTGTAAAATGTTTAATATTGTGCTAAGTTATAGTTATTTTGTTTAAGGAAATCCTTGCTCTTCTGCAAGCCGTCTTCTGAGCTGTGGTTAGTTTGGCCCTCACCATAATTTCTGCCTGAGGATCTAAATTCATCCTGCACACAGACTCCTGTCTGTTGTAGCACACCTAAACACCTGACGTGACCATCATCCCTTAAAAAACACATTGGCATTCCCCTTCATAGGTGTTTGAACAGGTGCAAATATCAATGTAATACATATGTGGGCCTGTCCATGTTTTCAGATGCCCTCATCTTCAAGCCAGCCTGGTCAAGGAAAGAAGATTGGCCACAGAGGAGTCGATGCATCAGGAGAAACCACTTACAAGAAGGTGCAGTAAAATATTAAGAGATGACTGTAATATCTTGAAAAGAATTTATGCATTTTAATTTGCTTTTCAATTATTTATCTTTTCCTCTGCCCCTCACCAATTGCAGACCACATCATCAGCCTTAAAAGGTGCCATCCAGTTGGGAATCGGTTACACAGTCGGCAACCTGAGCTCCAAGCCAGAGAGAGATGTGCTGATGCAGGATTTCTACGTGGTGGAAAGCATCTTTTTCCCCAGGTCAATACTTTACACCTGCAAAGTGATACACAGCTGAATTTCTTTAAACTGAACTTTTCAGTTTTGACATCACTTAGATGTTTATGAGGATGTTTTACATTCATAAAGACAGAATGCAGTAGAATAACTGTGACAGCATTATGATTAGTTGTGGTGTGGGACCCCAACTCAAGCAGGAGGTAATAAGGATCATTGACCTAGTACTTTATTAAAAACGAAAAAAGGTAACTTAGACGGAAAAGATAAACTAACAGGAAACAAACCGGTAAGGTATGACTCTGGGAGTGAGACGTCAAATCAGGTGAAGGAACAGACAGCTTATCCTGGAGCATAATTGAAAGAAGCTAGAGGTTTATATACTGGGAAAGTGATGGCTTAAGCAAGGAACCAGTTGGACTGATTACCTGAAGCTTTAAAGCATAAATCCAGGGGCAAATGAGAAAGGTCAAGGAAAACAACAAAACAAAATCAAATACACTGACACACTAGGATAAAAGAAAACCATAAATAAACAGAGCCTGACCAAACACATACAAGTCCAGAGATAACAAAGAAACTCAGGGACCGGTGTTTAAGGAAAGACAGGAAGTGCACATGAGACAACAGATTATAAATATAAAGCAGGATCTACTACTAAACGTAACAAAGCTCTAAAGAGTCGCTGAATTCAAACTAGACATTTCTTCCAGATGCTTGATGTCATTTTTAAGGTTATTTTTTTTAATATCTTTTTGTAGTTGCCTAGGTTTGCATGTTATTTACAATTTACATGTTATTTGCGTGTTACATCAAAAATTGCCCAATTAAGCAGTATAAAAATGTATAAATCTAGCCCAAAGCATTCACCAACCCCATTTTTGTTTACCCTGTGAGATACATCTGTGTTGTTTGTAATGCTTTTTAATAACTTTTACTTTTATTTATGTTTTGCTCTCTAGTGAAGGGAGCAACCTCACTCCAGCCCATCATTTCCCAGACTTCCGCTTTAAGACATATGCTCCTGTGGCCTTCCGCTACTTCAGAGAACTGTTCGGCATCAGGCCGGATGATTACCTGGTAAGATCCGCTGCTTTGGTTCCCCAATGTTGTTGTCGTAGTTCTTGTTTCAGTAAATATGCACTTTGTCATGCTTAGTCAAGGAAATAAATGTATTGAGATGGAGTTTCAGTATTAGAGAAAGCAGAAAATAATGGCTACAGACAGAAGGGGAAGGTTTGCCCATTGTCTCTTTCCATCAACATGCAAATCCAAGATGCTGCATGATTCACCATCCTGTCCAGAGTCTGATGGTTTTTTTGCTTGCACAAATATTGCAATTTAACTGCATCACTAAGAACATGCGACAAAACAAGGCAGCATTTCTATAAGATCTTCTACAGGTTGGTGTGAAAAATTATTAAATTATAAAAATAGACGCAAACCTAATAAATGCAGCACAGTCCTATGTAGAGTGTAATTTTTACAACAGTTTAACATTTTTATCAGCTTTTGGCAGAATGCTGTGTAGCAGTCTGATGGTTCTACTTCGGATGTTGTGGTACTGTAGGCCTGATGGCAGCAAGTCAAAGTTCAGAACTCTGGTTCGGCTCTGAAACAGATCCTGGACAGCTCCTCTCACTCTCCTCTGCAGGGCTCCCTTTTTATATTGCAACTGGAGCACTACTATTATAAGTAATAAATTAGGCATCAGTAAATTTACCTAATTAATTTCTCATGTGTATTTTCTAATATTGTTCCATGGTTTTTTTTATTTGGGTACTTTCCTTAAAATTAGTTGTGTAAAACATTAGGAAGGAACCAGGCATTTTATGTAAGTGCAATTAATTCATGTTTTATTTAATTATTTAGTTTTCAGTAGCACTTCATCTGTTCTAAAGATGGTCCACCTGACATTATTGGAGTATTTCTGCACCTCAGCACATCTAATTAGTTTGCCTTTTGAGAAGTTATCCATAGTGAGGATTCGGGGCAGACATTCTCATTTAAAAACTGACAACCCTTTGGCACACACATTATTTTGAGCACACCAGAACAGGATGTTGGCGTGCACATTATTACTGTCTCTGAAAGATTCATGGACAAGCTTTGTGCTCTGAGGCTGTCAGGCTGAGTAGTAGTAAGTCTGCCTATTGACAGTATGAGGTCAAGTTCTGTTCTCGTCATGAAAATTTTATGTTTAAAAAAAAGAGATATACCAAAAAGTAGATGATTGAAAATAAGGAGGTAAAGCTTAAATGCACAACAGAAGTGTTAAAGCAGATGTGTTATTAAAAAAATATTTCATTGGAACAACAGCAAAGGTCTGCCAAACTATGTTTCTGAAATGCCAACAGGAATGGAGGTCTGCGACCCTGCAGGTACAGCCCATAGGTCATGTAGAATAAGGCTTAAGCTTTGGCATAAAGATGTGGGAATAAAGGAGATAATATATTCTGACATTTTCAGTTTAAAGCTATGGTTATGTAGGTCATGTTCAAAATGACCAATTATGCTTCTCAATTTCTACTAATTTTCACTTAAAGCATTTGATTCTGCATCAAAAACTGTTTGGTTTCTCTTTCTTAATGGAGTCTTCACATATATTTGTGTTGTCCATATTAATAGAGTCTTCATAAAATTCAGTCACTTAGCAAAATGTCTTCATGTTCATTACCTGACTCTTTATTACATATTATATATTATTATTCAGTCCCTAATTATAAAAACATCATACCTACATTCAATGTTTTGCTGACTCTTGATTGAGAACTTTGACCTTTTCCCACTTGATGCCCTGGGTGATTTTTAGCTTGTGTTGACAGGCAGCTGATGCGTTTTGTTGGTGTCTATCATTCATTATAGCCTAACAGCACAGATCCTACAGACTGGACTCGAGCTTGATTGCAACAGGGTTTCTTATTTTCTGGAAAAGTCTCAAATATGTTCTTGATTGGTCAGTTTGTTAAAACCTTGACTAATAGCTGAACAGATTCCCATAATAATTTATGATTATTTATTTATTCTTTTTTTGCTTCCCCCTACTGCAGCATATAAAGCATTCATGATCAAATGATTGAAGTAAACGAAAGGCACTTGAAAAACAAAAGAACCGGAAGTTATCTAAAGTTTTTCTTCTAAAGAGGAATAAAAAGAGATTCCAGTTTGACTTTTAGCTGCTTTTATGGTGAATTTCCTTAAAAGTTTCAGGATGCATTGATATTTATTTATTATCATTACAAGTTCATTTATTCAAGATTTTGTTTAGAAATGAAGATTGAGCTACTTACACCAGGATTAGACAGTTGTGTTTACAGATTAGAAATAAACCTGAAAAGCATTTATAAATATTGCCCATCCATCCATCCATCCGTCCATCCGTCCTTCCATCCATCCATCCATCCATCCATCCAGTCCAACAATTTACATAAAAAGAGAAAATTGAATAAGGAAAAGTATGTAATATAGAATTAAGTGGTCAAACTGCTAATAAGACACTGAGAAAATGTTTTAATAATGCCTATTTCCCGGAATATGAACACTTATATCTTTAATGTGTAAAGCCTCATAGTGTGGTCTGTTTCTGTCTCTGCGTCTCCCTGAAGTACTCCCTCTGTAACGAGCCGCTGATCGAGCTGTCCAATCCCGGAGCGAGTGGGTCAGTCTTCTACCTCACGAAGGACGATGAATTCATCATCAAAACCGTGATGCACAAGGAGGCTGAGTTCTTACAAAAGCTGCTGCCTGGATACTACATGGTAAGAAACGTCCAGACGAATGTGTGGGAGCGGCTCTGAGTAGGCTGAATAGCACATACGTGAGGGTAAATATCAGAATTCTGTTGTTAAAGGAACCTTGTGAGATGGTGGCTTCTTCTATATTAATGAAACACTTTCATGGTCTTAAATAGTAGCTCTGGTTTGGTGATCTGAGCAAATATAGCTCTAAACCTCTCTTTCCACAGTTGTTAAGGCAAAAGTTTCCTAATCAGTGCCAATTTAAAGGTGCAGCATTTGTGCTTTCATCTAACTGCTGACCCCTCCTGATGCTGCAGTGTAGATCTAAGTTTTATGCAAGATCCTGGAAATCCCTGCGGTAAGCATGGCGTCCTTTTCATGCAAAACACACATTAACAGCTTTTATCTCCAACGAAGGCCCGTGGCCAGTCGGTTTCATAAGAGATTGGCTGGTGTTTTGCACTAGCCGGATGTTCTGTTCTGTACTCCAGCCTAACAGAGCATGACTTTTTGACCAAGAGTAGCCCAGCCTTTCTGCAGTCTGCAGGCTGGTTTTGTATGAAACAGCTCCATGTATGTCCATGCAGCACCTTAAGCTTCTCAGCTTCATGGACTCTCAGCCTTGCGTTTATTCATGTGCTGACAGCTTCAGGCAAAGACCAAGGATGGAATGATTTTACCCTTGTGTGGTGTTTTAGCACCCCAAATATTTTGTGGAGCTATAGTTTGACTGGCTCTGCAGGATTTTGCAGTTTCTAGTAGTGCTAGTATGTGTGTAGGTGATATTGCAAAAGGCTTCTTGATTGGCACTTTTTCCCCATTTTACACAGACGCCTCTTTGTTATGATTTTGATTTTTAGACCTAAGCAACAAGTTAGCATAAACACCCACAGAGTCCAGTAATAGTTTTCAAGACAACTTGGTCATTGCACAAAACATTTAAGCTTTTTATCTTTCTGATCTTTATTGAGTAATCCTGGAGGTATGGGCTGTCTGCTTAGGTCGCCACCCTGCAGCTGAACGATTCACTGCTTGCAGCTAGCCAACTATAGTTTTAAAAGAGTAACTATCATAGCGCTAGTCAGTCTTTTTACCCACATGCAGAAAATTTCAGGAGGCAACACAGATCACTAAATGGTTTATTAATGAACGGGTTGCAGTGTGTTCTTGGTCCAGGATGGGTTCCGGGGAAGGTTCGAACCAGTAAGAGGGAGAAGAGAGTTGGTGAGCGAGGAAATGATTGTTGAATGGAAAGTAGTGGGTAATCGGTAGGATCTTACTGATTGTTTTGGGAGGGAGCGAGCCAGGAGGGGTTGAGAAAGGGATCCCAGTGCTGGTCAGAGTGGTGTGCTTGGTTCTGAGTGGATGTTCGTTGGAGGGCGTACACGTTTCTTTGGGAAGCCAGAGAGAAGCCGGCTGTGGGAACAGAGATCCGTGTTTTTTTGTTTTTTTTTTTATGAGTCTGAAGCAGATGCACTGAAAGCCTTCAAAGATAGAGTCTCCAAGTGATCCTCCAGTAGGTAATAAAGAGCAAGGAGCAAAAATTAGCAAGAGGCAAAACCTTTAGAAAGAACATTCAAAGGAGTTTTTCCATGACAAGAGATACTGCTAAATTGGACACTCAGCCAATGAATAACTGGCAGCCAGCTACTTTTAACCTTCTGCTGAACCTATCGCTCCAGAGGAGGAGAAAGAGACACCACACAGACCCAAAAAACCCCGATCCCTGACAGTAACCTTGACGACAGTGATGTATGGCGCTTCTTCATTTCACACCATAATTCTGTGTTGTTTGTGACCAGAGCATTCCATCCTTTAAGTGAGGGAGCAGTCAAGTAGTATTCTTTCTGCCAGCTGACTGGCAGTGTGCAGCAACAAGGTTTGATGAGCGGCAGCACTGGGTCATTTCATTCTCTCTACAGTTGGAGAAAATTCAGGTCAATTTCTCTGACAACTCATTCCAATAACCTTTTATCAAAGGAACAGTCTGAAGGACAACTTTTGAACATTTTTGAAACCTTTACCTTTTAAAGTCTTGTTACCAAAAATCGTCCCATGCAGAACATTTTCCTGCATCAAATGGTGAAACCGGTCGTGTTTGATCTGCAGAATGAGCTGCAAACACTAAGAGCAGGCTCAGATTGAAGGAAGGCAGATAAAGGACCCAACAGATAATGTTAAGCTCAAACTTATTCATGCAGGTTTAGGTTAAAAATTATTATTTTCCCAAGAAGATTGCTTCCGATTGTAAAATGAGACAACCCTTCCTCAAAAGACAATAAACACAAGGAAAAAGCTGTTTCAGTTTTACCAAATTTATTTTACCCATTTTTGTTTAAATTTTATTTAAAATGTCATGTCGTCAATTATTTTCACACTTCTAAATCTACCAAAATCTACCAAACGTATTAGTAGTTAATTGTAAATGTAGTTGAAATCTGTCAAAATTAATAATTTTCACATTAATAACAGAATCCATCAGCATTTTTTTTCTTTTGGAGAGATGTTAACACTCAGCACGTTTACTGTGACCTTTCCATGATGCTGGTCATGCTCTGAAGCACTTTCACAGGTCTAATAGGTTGTAGGGAGGGGGATTAATGAGTCCACATGCAATCACACACGCATTAAAGGACTGCAGCTGGAGGCGAGAGCAGCCCAACTCAGAACAACTGTTTTACATGCTCGCAGCAGCCTTTCAGGAAAAACGTCTCAGAGTAAAAACTGCAAACTGCTGTTCTCATAAAAAAGGAGCTGATCTGGAACACACAGTCATTGGTGCATCTCGAAATTTTTTCCACAGCTGACTGGCTAAGGAGCTTGGCTCTGGGTAGGCTGTTGATGACAGTGATGTAACCGACTCCCTGCTGCCACTTCTCTGTGTTCATTTTACATGCCTCGTCTCTCCATCCTCGCTCATGGTTAAAAGTCATACCACTCTCTCCTGCTATAACTGTCTATGTGTTCTGCTTTGTCTTCATACTTTGTCACATTATTTCTGTTTTTGCTGCTCAAATTGGTTCTCCATTCCCCTTCTCTCTCTCCTCCTCCTCACGTGTCTCTGCTGTTGGCTTGTCACCACTCTGCCCTCCTAACATTGACAGAAGGGTCGTGTGTTGCTGAGGGCGCAGGACGCTCTTTCTATCTGTGTGTTCTCACCCCTCCTTTGTTGTGATGCCGCTTCCTACCATGAGATGAAGGTCATTTAGCATCATTCTTCTCTTGGCTCCTTGTTTCTTTCTCCTTCTCTGCTCCTAAAGGCTGTGCATCACCTCTTAATGGACCTGCACTCTCGCTTTCTTTTTCAGCTCTCATTTCTCTAATGGGATAGACCTGGCCCAGCCCCCAAGGTCAAAGGAGGTTTTTCTCTGAGGGCCCAGTCCGACTAACCTCATTTGTCTGGATTGAATGCTGAAATATTTAGCACAGATTGGAGACAGGAGATGAGAGCTCTGCGGTGGAAGAAACAGCTGAATCATGTGAAAAGACGGGAAAATAAATCTAAAGTTGCTTTTTCAAATTTTAAGGCAAACTATTTAACTATTTGGTCAACCTAAAACTGATCTGAAAAAATTGTTCCATACTGAATACTCTGAATTCTTATTTTATTTTTTTCCATTCCTGTTAGTGATGTTGTCTCAAGTCATAAGAAAGGTTTCTTTGCAGTCTGGAGGATGGAATTGGATTTGAATATATTCCTTTCTTGATTGCCTGAGTCCTTCCTTCCTAGATTTCTTGATTACTTCATTGATTCTGTGATTCCTTTCTTGATTCCTTGATTTCGTCCTTCCTTGATCCCTTCCTTCCTTCCTTCCCCTCTGCTGTTTTTACAGTTTCCATAATTAAAACCTGACAGCTGTAGAAACACCTGCCATAAACTATATTGAACTTTTCCATTAATATTTTAATCCATGTTCTAACAGTCATGAGATCCCTGGCCATGAGATTTTCTGGAAAAATATGGAATATTGGCATAAAAATGGGAAACAACTCTACATAAAATCAGTTGCTATAAATAAGTGAATATACTCAAGAAAGCAGAACATAATAAAGGGTTGTGTTGTTCCTATATTGTTGCATTGTCAACAAAAAGATGCTGTTGCTACATTGGTTTAGTAATAACTTGTATTTTTTGGTGGGGTGGGGTGTTGGCTTGTAATACTGCCATGCAGGGACATATTTTGCCACTTAGAAAGAAGCTAAACTAATTAAATTTTTTTAATCTGTTTCTTCCTGGTAACAAGCACTTCCTCATCATTGGTCCACTTAAACAAAGTGTAAACCGTTGTTTTCCCCCCTTGTCCGACCTTCTCTCCTCCAGAACTTGAATCAGAACCCTCGTACTCTGCTGCCCAAGTTTTTTGGCCTCTACTGCGTCCAATCGGGCGGGAAGAATATCCGTGTGGTTGTCATGAACAATGTGCTGCCCCGCGTGGTCCGCATGCACCTCAAATACGACCTGAAGGGTTCCACCTACAAGAGGCGAGCGTCCAAGAAGGAGAGGGAGAAGGCCAGACCCACGTTCAAAGACTTGGACTTTATGCAGGACATGCCGGATGGACTGATGCTGGACCAGGACACCTACAATGCGATGGTTAAAACTCTACAGAGAGACTGTCTGGTGAGAAAGATGGTTGTTTTGTTTCCAGAGAGCCTCACCAAAACAGATTAATGTTGCTTGTTTTTCAAGATACACAAGAACAACATAAACAGTCCAGAAAGTCTTCTGTAGAAAAAGGAAATTTTTTTATCAATAAGCAGACAGAGGTAGAAGACGTTATTTAGGACTGGTTTTGGCATTGCCCTGATCATACTCTTTAAATTAGAGCCTTTTATGAGCAAGAGTGTTTGCCTGGGCAACAGCCCTGCTGTTGTCTTGTAAATCACCACCTCAGGTCTGCATTTGCTGGCTCTGTGTTTGGAAAAGTCTGCAAACTGGGTTTTCATGTACAGACGCAGACACATTAAATAGGACCACTGGTAACGATGTGTGTAAAAATCATCTTTTATTGCTATAGCACAACCAGAGCCTTTTAAAAAAAAAATCAATCCTTTAATTTGGATACATGTATTCAATAGGGAACAAATCGCATGTTAAGAAATAATTGTTTGAAACGAAGCCACCGGTGGCTGTTAATCCTTCGCACAGTTTTCCAGTCTACCCTATGTACATCTATACATTTGTGATGGTAAGACAGGAAATGCTCCTCCTGGCGTGGCTGCCTAATAACCTATTGGCATGTAGGTTGTTATGGAGACTTGATGACCCCAAGATTTCTCTCTTTTGGAGTTTTGGAAATCTTTTTACCTTCCTTACCGTCCTGCTCACCAAAATGGTGGAAAGATATGATAAATCCATTTTAGGGGCCTTTGTCTCCAAGAAATGGGAGACACAGTGTGTTTTGCCATATTTAGGAAAACAGAGAGTGTTTTTGTACTAATTAAACCTTCTTGAAACTGTGTTTATAGTGTACATTTAAAAACATGGTTTAGGTACAATGGTCTTAAACAGATTGTGCCTCCTATAATTTTTGTTAAAAGCAATAATTTCTACATGGAATGTTTTTTTCTTCACTTAATGCATTTTCTCAAATTGTATTTATTTATTGGGTTGATTTTTCTAAATAACTCAGTGAGAGTCTAAGCTGCTGCAATGGTTTATATTAAGGTTTTTACAGATCTTTACCAGCAATACCATCAATTGTGCCCATGTCCCTAAGTTTATTAATATATTTATGCTGCTGAAGTGTCATTATGCTGTGTCATTATTCCTTTATTCAGATTAATGTTTCACATATCTGTCAACCACTACAGACTTAGATGTTATCTGTGTTTGTTCTGTACTGTTCTGTTCAGGTACTGGAAAGCTTTAAGATTATGGACTACAGCCTGCTGCTTGGGGTCCACAACATGGACCAAGCGGACAGGGAGAGGCAGATGGAGGGATCTCAGAGCGGCAGCGACGAGAAGAGGCCCGTGGCCCAGCAGAAGGCCCTCTACTCCACCGCCATGGAGTCCATCCAGGGGGGAGCTGCCTGCCGAGGGGCAATAGACACAGACGATGCGTGAGTTTAACGCGGGGGGCAGGGGGCCACTGGCAGAATGATAAGTGTGACTGCTTGTTCTTTGAAAGAAGACAGTCTCAGCCATCAGCTGGCATGTGAACATTTATTATTATTTTTATTATGTTCTGTCAACTCTTGTCCCATTGAATCTTTTTCAACATACAATAATAATATTTGATAAATATATTTTTGTGGTTTTATTTACTTATATTGTCAATTTTTTGACAATATAATGAACCTTTTATTGAGGTAGTATAATCTCAGAAAAAAATAAAAAAATTTTAATATAATCTCAGGCACTGGGAGTGATATACCCCTCTTCAAAAGGGGAAAGACAAGAAGTCGGGGGATGGATGCGAGAAAATTGCAACTCATCTAAACTTCATATCTACAGTCAGAGCAATAATTTAACATTTTAAAACATCTCAAACTATAAAAAACAAGGCTAGATGAGGATCGATGTTGTCATGTCCTGCCTACTCACAGTTAGTAGGTTGGTAAGGGAGGTAAAGAAAGCTCCAACATTTACTCTTACAGAGCTCCAGTAAATTGTTCAGTGTGAAGCTCTGCTACCCTAATAAAAATGTTATATTTTTACGATTTTACTTGGAAGATCAATCAATTTTAGGATTACTGTATTTCTGAAAAAAAACAAAAACATTTCTTGTCTTGCCATCAACCTTTTGCTGTACTTAAACACAGACATTACATAAAACTGTTGCAACACAGATTTCTATATATATGAAAAGCTTTAGATTGGTCAACCACAGAAGATTCCTCCTCATAAAGTAATCCCTCAGACCAGCTTGAGATGGTCATATCAGTATGGTCATGTCAGTGCTCAGTCATGGTTAACGTGTATTAGATGATCATAGGTTTAAAAATCAGAAACGTTCAAGAGAGAAAATCTTTAAATCTGTTAACAGAAAGGAGAAAAACAGAGTTGAATTTACTTTTCTGCCAATGTAGAAGATAAAGTAGAGCTGGGTATCAGGAAGCAGTAAATGGCTGTGTGGAAATGGGATCATAGAATTGTGTTGTTAAAACTTTGAATGACAAACCAATTAGATGTAGAACTATGCTGTTAAAAGTCCATTATTTAGAGCATTTAAATTTATTAGATGTTTAATCAGAGTTTAGGAATAACATTAATTAGCAGAAACTTATCTTAAAACAAAACTGTCGGATTAACTCATATTTTCATTCAACTTTTAATTAATCGTCTCAAACAAATCTCCGTGCTCCTTATTGAAACCTGCCTGCCATTATCTGCACTGCTCAGCATATTGTGCAGGAAATATTGGCCGTGCATTAATTGTACCAGTGCTGTTTACATGCATTTCATGACAGATGTTTCATTTCGGTTTTACTTCCTGTCTAATTCCAGGATGGGTGGCATTCCAGCAGTTAATGGAAAAGGGGAAAGACTTCTTCTGTACATTGGAATCATCGATATCCTACAATCCTACAGGTGATCGTCTTTAAAATCAAGCAATGAAAAATAGTCAAATCATGTTGTTTACCTTCCTGCTGCTGCACACTGTGTTTCCTCTCAGGCTCAGTCCCTTTAGACCACACATTCACAGCATTCAGCCTGCAGGCTCAGTGTTTATTCAGTATTTGCTTGTGAATGTCTCATGTGAGACCTGCTTAACATCATTTAAACTCTACTGCTCTTTGACTCTGCAGGCTAATAAAGAAACTGGAGCACACGTGGAAGGCTTTGGTTCATGATGGGGTGAGTTTAAGAGTTCTTCACAGACACGCAGGGCTCAGATACACAAACCTGGAAACACATTCTGTACCTGAGGTGCTTTCTGCACTCTTATCAGGAAACAGGGAGCAAGGGGTCAGCTTGTCATCCCTCACCTCTGAACCATCCCTCCATCCCCTCTGGGATGTAGGCTGTACATCATCCCAAGCTTACGCTCAAGATAAATTGGACTCGCCAGTCTTCCCCCTACTCTGTGTTCCAGTCTAAGCCACGCTTATTCACAATATATGTGTAGGAGAGTAAACAGCCTGCTCTGCGTCACTGACTAGGACGAATATTCCAAACTTTCTTCATATTACACACAGCTGATGAATGTGTGAAAAGATGTTACTCATGCTGTGTAGAAGTCATGCTTAAGCAGAAACTTGGTAACTATCTCCCTTCACTTCCTCAGTCTCCTTCAGTCTCCTTCTGTGATCTGTTACTCTAAACCAAATACCAAGTGTCATCTGTCAGTCTGTTGGCAGTGTTATCCCTCTGGGCTGATACATAAATAATGATGCGGAGTGTCTGTTGCCTCGTCTGACGGTGTCTCTGAGTGTCTTCGGCAGACATTTGTATGTGATGCTCGGGAGAGCAGCTTGACCCAGAGAAAAGAATTGCTGAAATGGGACCCCAAAAGGACAAACAGACAGTTTATTCCTGCTTTAAGAACCTGCTTGATCATTTTATTCATGCATCCTTTGTCTTATAAATCTCTCTGTTTCTCCCTCAGGACACTGTGTCAGTCCACCGACCAGGTTTCTATGCCGATAGGTTCTTCAAGTTCATGAGCAGCACAGTATTCAAGAAGAGCTCGTGTGAGTTCACTTTAACACCCAGACACCCCGTTAAATAGTCAGACAGAGCTGTGCGGGAAGAGCCAAAAAAAGACACAGATGTCAGACACTTTGTACTGTTTTTCAGCCTTAATATGAACATTGGATGCAGGAGCTAAAAGCTTTGAGAGGTGCTGCTTAATGTTGTGCAAGGGGAAAATGTCACTTTATCATTTGTTTTTGGATTTTATCACACATTGTAGTGAGGATGTTTTTCTGAGATGTGTGTGACCTCACCCTTTATTTTTGTGAGGTTTTTTGATCATTTGGTTAATAATTTAATTTGATTTCTTTGTTTTCATGTAAAGATCTTTAAAAGTTTTTCCTCAGTGCCTATTTCGGTTTTTGCTTGCAGCCAATCTCATATCACACATCTATCATTTTATTTTATTTTAATTACGTTTTTGTGCGCATCGTGCCTTAGCTCTGAAGTCCTCTCCATCCAAGAAGGGTCGCGTGTCATTGACGGTGCCTAAATGTGCTGGTCCTGGTGCTGCATGGTCCGCCAGCCAGCTGACCTCTGATAGAGACGAGAATATCTACGACCTGAGAGGAGCCCACAGCTTCCCTACGTTGGAGGATGAAGGTAGATATTGTACTCAGTCTAGCATATTCATGAAAGCATTCGGGAGTGCTAAAAGTGTGCAAATCTCAGTTAGCATGTCCTTTTGTTTTTGTAACTACACCCAAAGGCAAATATTCTCCTAAAAAAAGCTTAGCTTTAATTATAGCTTAGTTATATTTTCTCTCCATGCTGACCCCGTTTCCCTGTAGATGTGATTTCTGCAGATGTGGAACGTAAGGTTATGATGAATGCCTTGTCAGGTCAGGACCTGTAGATCTTTGTTAAGTGAAATAGCAATAAAAAAGCAAATTATTTTTCTCTCTCCTTAATAACTTCTGCCTCTTCAGTGTTCTTAGCTAAACACTTTTTAGTTGTGTTTTTGGAGAGCAGAAGTTTTTTAACACAGTACATCACAGGAGAAGAAACAGGAGTCAGCTCCCTGCAAGACAAATAGTAAGCTTTGTGCTTTTCCCGCCAGGTCGACAGGACCTTCTTCCATGTACTCCCCCATCGTTTGAGGAGGCAACCACAGCGTCGATTGCCACCACTCTTTCTTCCACAACATCTTTGTCCATCCCCGAAAGATCTCCGTCTGATACGACAGAGCATCCACGCTACAGGTACACTTTAGTACACACCTACCAGCACCTACCTTCTAGTCAGGGAAAGTACAATCAGAAGTGATTCTAGATCAAATACATTTTTGGCCACAGATATGCTGGTAGATGCAGTTTTTAAATCATTTTATAGCAGAAGATTATAGGCAGGTATTTTTCACTGCTTCTCAACTCAGCTATCTGCTTCCATCCAGCGGTGATCAATAAATTCGCTAATATTATTTGGGTTAAACATGAAGATATTAAAGTTACAGACTGCATAAACATCAGAAAACCTAACTACCAATAGATGCATCTACTGGAACGTGTAAATATAATCTATTTTAATCTAATTTGGATATAGATCACTTTTCCATGTCATTAATTTAGCATGTATGAGGTACAGCATCTAGAAAATAATTTTATTTTCCTGCTAGGCTGTTTTCTTTTTTGTGTCAAAAGGTCATTTGAGGCCATTAATGACAGCACTTAAACTCTTATGTTGTGTTTTGATTATCAAACAGGTATCTCGAAGTAACCTGAGAAAATACAAGAAGCCTTTTTTATTTATTTGGGGAAATAAGTTTTTTTAATATAATGAATTAATTGTGATTAACCACATTTTTTGGTTCTGTTTAAATAATCACAGTTGGGCCTGATTAGTGGCTGATCTGTAGAAACAATAAATGACTTTAACAGAACCTGTATGACTACATGAAGTAGTCTAAACGATCTAAAAAAGAGCACATTGTGCCCTGATCTAAAGAAATTAAGAGAAAGGTAAGTCAATGACATCTATCAGTTTGGAAAAGGTTACAAAGCCTTTTCTGAGGCTTTGGGGCCCCAGCAAACCACAGTAACATATCTACAAATGGATTAAACATGGAACCCTGATGAACACCCCAAGAGTGGTCAGTTAAGGTCAGTGTTCACGAACATAACCCCCTTTTTAGATCATAGCTCTGCAACCATGAACTCCCGATCATGTCTCACATCGTCCTTTCAGATCAAACATCTCCATCCACCGTGATCATCGGACTTGTGCGCCTTCAGATTATGCAACAGGGTTTAATGAACCAAAAGGGGCATGTCCTACAACTCACAGATGTTTGGGTTTCCACACACACAGCCCTGAGCTCTATGTTACAATCCTCATGCAGGCAGGCTGCCCAAAACCATTCAGTGTTATCCTTAGCAGGTTAATATCTGCATTAGTTTCTGATGATCAACATTTTTCTTAGACCAGGCAGACACTGGAGGATGACACAATGTCTCCTTTCTGTGTTCACCGCAGACCCTGCTGCAGCTGCTGTCTTTGCTTTATATTACATCACGCTTGTTCCGCAGTCTTGTAATACCCCTATCCAGTTCATTGTGATCACAGATTTAAGGCCTTATGACCTTAAACAGGAATTTTAATTCAATTCAGTTTATTTATATAGCGCCAATTCACAACACATGTCGTCTCAAGGCACTTCACAACAGTCAGGTTCATTCCAATTAATCCTAACCATTGAACAGTGCAGTCAGATTCAGTTATTTATTCAAATTGGATAAAAGGTTTTTCTATCTAAGGAAACCCAGCAGATTGCATCGAGTCAGAGATTTGCAGCATTCCCTCCTCCCAGATGAGCATGTAGAGACAGTGGACAGTCACTGGCGTTGACTTTGCAGCAATCCCTCATACTGAGCATGCATGTAGCGACAGTGGAGAGGGAAAACTCCCTTTTAACAGGAAGAAACCTCCAGCAGAACCAGGCTCAGTGTGAGCGGCCATCTGCCACGACCGACTGGGGGTTTGAGAGAATAGAGCAGAGACACAAAGAGAACAAAGAAGCACTGATCCAGGAGTACTTTCTATGGGAAGGAAAAGTAAATGTTAATGGATGTAGCTCCTTTAGTCGTTTCATCTAGAAAGAAAGAACAGATAAACTCTGAGCCAGTTTTCAAGGTTAGAGTCTGAAAGAGAGCACATAGAGTTAGTTACAGTAAAAGCTCAGTCAATTGCCATGTCTAGGAGAGAGAAAGGTTTAAACACTAAAAGACAGGGCTATGTGGATCATCGGTAGAGGGTGAGCATTAAGTTGTTGCCAGCAGAAGCTTGGACGATGGCCCTCTCCAGAAAGGTGTCACAGGTAGACACAGAGTCAGGCCAGGTGTAGCTTCTAGGAAGAGAAAAGAGAGAACAAAGTTAAAAGCTGAAATAACAGCAAATAATGCAAAATTGGAGAGTAGTGTGAGAATGTAGGGAAGAGAGTGAAAGTGGTCATTATGTCCTCCAGCAACCTAAGCCTATAGCAGCATAACTACACAGATAGCTCAGGATAAACTAAACCACTCTAACTATAAGCTTTATCAGAAAGGAAAGTTTTAAGCCTAGCCTTAAAAGTAGACAGGGTGTCTGCCTCACAGTCTAAAACTGGGAGCTGGTTCCACAGGAGAGAAGCCTGATAACTAAAGGATCTACCTCCCATTCTACTTCTAGTGACTCTAGAAACCACCAGTAAACCTGCAGTCTGAGAACGAAGTGCTCTGTTAGGAACATATGGAACAATCAGATATCTGATGTATGATGGTGCTAGATCATTAAGGGCTTTATATGTGAGGAGGAGATTTTTAAATTCTATTCTGGATTTAACGGAGCCAATGAAGGGAAGATAAAATAGGAGAAATATGATCTCTCTTTCTTTAATTTTCATCAGAATTCTTGCTGCAGCATTTTGAATCAGCTGAAGGTTTTTAACAGCATGTTCTGGACATCCTGATAGTAAAGAATTACAATAGTCCAGCCTTGAAGTAACAAATGCATGGACCAGTTTTTCAGCGTCACTCCTGGATAGGATATTTCTAATTTTGGCAATGTTCCGGAGGTGAAAGAAGGAAATCCTAGAAACCTGTTTAATATGGGATTTAAATTACATGTCCTGGTCAAAAATAACACCAAGGTTTTTTACTTTATTATCGGAGGTTAATTTAATGCCATCCAGGTTAAGTGATTGACTTAGAGCTCAAAAGCTCTCAAAGAAGAGTGTCCCAAAAAGGGTGAAACAACCAGTTATTAGGCTTAGGTCGCAATTACTTTATCACATAGGGCCACGTTGTTTTGGTTACCTGTTTTCTTTCATAATAAATAAATAGATAATTTGAAAAGTGCTTTTTCTATTTACTCTGGTTATTTTTCTTTGATGAACTGAAACATTTAAGTGTCATTAAAAAAGCAAAAATGGAAGAGATCTGTTAGGTGCATCAACATGTTAAAGTGCTTCTTCCCAACACTTTACTAGTGCCATGCTTCAGTCATCTGCCTTAGTGTTAATTGAAATCTTGTTCTTACAGTGTTTGCTCTGTCCTCAGGAGGCACACCCAGTCTCTCAGCCATGATGGAAGGTGAGCTTTACAATGTTTGGATGCCCGTGTTTTCACAGCATTAAACATGTCTGGGTGTGGTGGGTGGAGAGAAGAGAAAATGTGAAGTTTGTTTGTTTACAAGGGAGCTCCTTCTTCCTGTTGCTATGATGTGGCTGTGTGTATTTATGTTTGTTTTGGTGTTTCATTTCCTGTGATTTCCTTCATGTGTTCAGGACCCAAGAGGAGTTGCGTGTACGCGAGGAGGACCAGCAGACCATCACAGTGGAGGTGGAGTTGAAGAGACACGACAGCGAGCCCACCATCTCTGTCCTGCAGCCCTCACCTGAAAACAGGTACTCCAGTGACACAGAGAGAATCTCCATGTAGAAAGCAGTTTACCTGGAAGACGATGGTTTAACGTCATTTAAACACATCTTCTAGTATTAAATATTAGAAACAATGAAATAAATCAAGCGTCAAAGACACATTGCAATTTCTTTAGTGAATTATTAACAGGAATCATGACAGAATAGTGTGGATTTCAGGGAAATAGGGTAACCATATTTCCATAGTCCCTATTGTTTCCTTAATAAAACTGTTTTTCGTAAATGATTTCGGTTATCACGTTTCCAACCGAAATCTATTTACGAAAAACAGTTTCTTTTTGCCATTCACACTGGGATTACAACCTGCTTCTGCCAAAATATGGTTGGTATGTCTTATCCTCGGTCAATAGAGAATAGCGCCACCTCATGGCAGTTTTAGTCACGTTGCCTTCTACGCCTTTTGGCTTCCTGGTAACAAATTGTAAAAAGCTTAAAGACTAAATTAATCTTTTATTGCCTTTGCAAAATCTGTATGTATGCATCTCTCTAGCCTGTCTCTTTGGGTTATGTAGGATGTAAACAAAGCTAGATAAAAAAATGTTACTCACTGCTCTGAAACTTTGTAAACGACATTAATTAAAAAGGAGACCTTTTATGTGTGACCATGATACCTGATAGTAATTCTGTAGAACCTTCATGAGTACAATCATTCACTCTTTATGACTCAGTTTGACACAGTGCTATACATAAAATGCTTTTATAGTCTAACCTAGTGCTGGATTAATACACCTGCCTCACACACGCTTCTAATCTGCTTAGCCCACTTGTTTATTAGAGTGAGGAGTCCATTGTTCTGAGCAGATTAATTGCTGCAGGTGCTGTCTGGGGCTTCTACTGTAATTGGGTTATGAGGGAAGAGCACACATGCATGTAAATTTGTGTCAGTGCGTTTGTTTCGCTTGGGTCAGACACTGGCTAAAGGAGGCCCCGATATTTGGGGGTGGGGTGGGGGGCATATGCTCTATTTCTACCAGGCTATAGAACTAGGGCAGTGGGTCAGGAAGCCTGAGGGAAGCTGCTCCTCTGTAGCCAAGATGACTCGAACCTTTGCATGGTTAATGTGTTTTTTTGTTTTTTTTTTATTACGTGAAGTTTGATTTTGGGTTTTTTTTTGGAGATGCTTCAGGCTTTTCCTGGCCAATTCCAATTTCCGGTTTTCTGTAAGGTCTTACCTGCCAATTCCGATTTTGACTAATATAATTTTTTTAGGACTATAACACATATAACACAATGAGAATAAATGAGCTGCAGGCTCTTTGATGGATGTAGTAGTTTGGTTAGAGCCCGAAATAAAGGATTTACAAGATTCTCTTCATTTAGGCATCAAATGTCCCCAACCTTTATCTGAGTTTTATTCAACTCAAGTAAAGTGCTACAAAGTGCATGTTGTTAATTGATATGTTTATCAGCTGATCAAATTGGTCGGAGTTCTTAGTACTGATGCATTCAGCAAATAGGAAAAGAAGAATCTGGCTTTTCATTATTTGACCTGCTGATCATCGATCAGAACTGATCAGGCTGATTCACTCCCTGATGGACTGGTGCATCTCTATAACCTTTAGTTTTATCTTTAAGTCAACTTCAAGAAAAAAACACACACATGTAGTTAATAAGATTAAAGGAAAATTAAAGCAGAGTCTGCTATGCGTGGAGACTTCAGATTTATTTTGGAGTTAGGTCAGGGAGGTTGTACGTGTTGTTCTCACGTGAAACCAACTGAATAATCAGATTTGATGCTGAGAAGGCACTGGCTAGACAAGGCCTGGAGGTCTGGAAGGGGGCTGTGGAGGGAAACGGAGAGGAGAGCAGTTGGATGGATGCAAGATGATGGCGAGGAAGGCGAATGGAGTGATTGATTGAAAGATGAAGATTCAAAGAACGTCAAAAAGATGAAATGAGAAGAAGAGAAACCAGAAACCTGCTGGGAACGTCTGGCGGAGCCCTCGGCCAGGGATGTATTCAACTCCCACCTCCGGGAGAGCTTCGACCAGATCCCGGGGGATGTTGGAGACATAGAGTCCGAGTGGACCATGTTCTCCGCATCTATTGTCGATGCTGCTGCCCGTAGCTGCGGCCGTAAGGTCTGCGGTGCCTGTCGCGGTGGCAATCCCAGAACCCGGTGGTGGACACCGGCAGTAAGGGATGCTGTTAAGCTGAAGAAGGAGTCCTATTGGCTGTGGTTGGCTTGTGGGACTCCTGAGGCGTCTGACGGGTACCGTGAGGCCAAGCATGCTGCGGCCCGGGCTCTGGCAGAGGCAAATGGCCATGGAGAAGGACTACCGGTTGGCCTCGAAGCGATTCTGGCAAACTGTCCGTCGCCTCGGGAGGGGGAAGCAGTGCTTCGCCAACACTGTTTATAGTGGGGGCGGGAGACTGCTGACCTCGACTGAGGACATTATCGGGCGGTGGAAGGAATACTTCGAGGATCTCCTCAATCCTGCCATCACGCATTCCGTGGTGGAAACAGAGGCTGGGGACTCGGGGTCGGACTCTTTCATCACCCAGGCTCAAGTCACCGAGGTGGTTAAAAAGCTCCTCGGTGGCAAGGCTTCGGGGGTGGATGAGATCCGCCCTGAGTACCTCAAGTCTCTGGATGTTGTAGGGCTGTCATGGTTGACACGTCTCTTCAACGTTGCGTGGCGGTCGGGGACAGTGTCTCTGGACTGGCAGACTGGGGTGGTGGTCCCCCTTCATAAGAAGGGGAACCGGAGGGTGTGTTCCAACTACAGGGGGATCACACTCCTCAGCCTCCCTGGTAAGGCCTACGCCAGGGTATTGGAGAGGAGAGTCCGACCGATAGTCGAACCTCGGCTTCAGGAGGAGCAGTGTGGTTTTCGTCCTGGCCGTGGAACACTGGACCAGCTCTATACCCTCTACAGGGTGCTCGAGGGTTCATGGGAATTTGCCCAACCGGTTCACATGTGTTTTGTGGACCTGGAGAAGGCATTCGACTGTGTCCCTCGTGATGCCCTGTGGGGATTGCTCCAAGAGTATGGAATCGGGGGCCCTTTACTAGGGGCCATCCGGTCCCTGTACGAGCGGAGCAGGAGTTTGGTCCGCATTGCCGGCACTAAGTCGGACCTGTTCCCAGTGCATGTTGGACTCCGGCAGGGCTGCCCTTTGTCACCGGTCCTGTTCATAACTTTTATGGACAGGATTTCTAGACGCAGCCAAGGGCCGGAGGGGGTCGGGTTTGGGGACCAGTGGATTTCGTCTCTTCTTTTTGCAGATGACGTGGTCCTGCTGGCCCCCTCTAGCCAAAACCTACAGCATGTGCTGTGGCGGTTCGCAGCCGAGTGTGAAGCGTCTGGGATGAGGATCAGCTCCTCCAAGTCCGAGGCCATGGTACTCGACCGGAAAAGGGTGGCTTGTCCTCTTCAGGTTGGAGGGGAGTTCCTGCCTCAAGTGGAGGAGTTT
This sequence comes from Girardinichthys multiradiatus, assembly GCF_021462225.1. NCBI lineage: Eukaryota > Metazoa > Chordata > Actinopteri > Cyprinodontiformes > Goodeidae > Girardinichthys > Girardinichthys multiradiatus. The sequence continues at coordinate 34,184,886 of NC_061802.1, forward strand.
AAGTATCTCGGGGTCTTGTTCACGAGTGGGGGAAGAATGGAGCGGGAGATCGACAGACGGATCGGTGCGGCTGCCACAGTAATGGGGGCGCTGTGCCGGTCCGTTGTGGTGAAGAGAGAGCTGAGCCGAAAAGCAAAGCTCTCAATTTACTGGTCGGTCTACGTTCCTACCCTCACTTATGGCCATGAACTTTGGGTCATGACCGAAAGAACGAGATCCCGGATACAAGCGGCTGAAATGAGCTTCCTCCGTAGGGTGGCCAGGCACTCCCTTAGAGATAGGGTGAGGAGCTCGGCCATCCGGGAGGGGCTCGGAGTAGAGCCGCTGCTCCTCCACATCGAGAGGAGCCAGTTGAGGTGGCTCGGGCATCTATACCGGATGCCTCCTGGACGCCTTCCTTGGGAGGTGTCCCAGGCACGTCCCACCGGGAGGAGGCCCAGGGGACGGCCCAGGACACGCTGGAGGGACTATGTCTCTCGGCTGGCCTGGGAACGCCTTGGGCTCCCCCTGGAGGAACTGGAGGAGGTGTCTGGAGAGAGGGACCTCTGGGCATCTCTGTTGAGTCTGCTGCCCCCGCGACCCGGTCCCGGATAAAGCGGAAGACGACGAGTACGAGAAACCAGAGTAGCAGGACTTAAGTTGAGTGGGATGATATTTGGTTTAAGGGCATCTCTCTGCATGGCAACCATCATCCTGTCTCAGTCATTCATTCAGCCAATCAGTTCTCTCTTTGAGATTCCAAGTCTTTGTTTTTCTGGTTTACTGGCCAGCTGCCAGCGCTTTTCCCTAGAGAAGCTAAACTGAAACACAGAAACAGAGAAACCAATGTGGAACCGCCTAAATCCTCCCTAATAGTTGACAATCTGGCCTGGGAACAATAAAAGATCGTGTCAGCATGCAGCCAGCTGGCAGATCTATGGCTTACACATCTACGGTGCACACACCCACACACACAGCTGCTGAATTTTAGTCAGCAGCGTTTTTCCTCCAATAGCTTGGTTCCATTCTCCTGGTCTTTTAAATCAGAAGTGTCTCAGGGCAAGCTAACCAAACAGTGCCTCTTAACGTCAGCAACTGCTGTCTGTCTGTCGGCCAGGTTGTTTTTATCCTCAGTCTACATGGATACACACCCAGAGACATGAGGTAAGGTGTGGAGAGAAGGAGAAACAAGTCAGTCTGGATCACATTGGCATCAGAAGTGGCTTAAAAAATCTTCACTACCTCTTGCCTTAAAGAATTGTCTCATAAGTCCTAATTTAGACAAATGTTAACTATAAAAGATGGTGCACATACACACACATTTTAATAAATACACACATTTTAAAAAATTTGAACAGTATCAAAAGGAGTTTATATAAAAAAAAGTGTAAGTCAAATGTTATATAGATTCTTTAGACACAGAGTTATTTCAAATATTTATTTCTGTTCATTTTAGTGATCATGACTAACAGCTAATGAAAACACAAAATTCAGTTGTTCAGAAAGTTAGAAAATTACATTAAATTAAATCAGCATCTCCATAAATCTTGTCAGTGGTGGGAAGCATGAAATGCTCTAGAATGTCCTGGTTTGTGGCTACATTGACTGTGGACTTCAGACCTACCAGCAGATGGTGTTGGTCCACGGTGTTGTCTCCTCAAATCATTACTGACTGTGGAAAATTAGGACTGGAACTCCTGCCACTTGGACATTAACCAAGTGGCTTTGTTCTCCTTTACTCTCCCTCCAGACTCTGGGATCTTGTTTCCTAAATGAAATATAAGGTAACTTCCTTCTGAAAACAGTCCTTTGGACCACTATGAAACAGTTCAGTCCTCTTCTTCTGAAAATTCAAAGACTTTGTCTGTTGTTTAGAAGTTGCTTAGCAAAAGGAATCTGACAGTTGTAGTCTATGTCCTGAAAATGTCTGTGTGGTCTCTCCTGACGTTGTAAATCCAGCGGCAGCCTTGTGAATATCGCCAAATAGGGTTCCACTCACAAGCTGTAAATTTCTATTGTTCTTTCCTTTTTCTACTATGATTTTTCCTTCCACTAAACTTTCTATTCTCATGCATGGACACAGCACTCTGTGAAGAGTCAGCCTCTTCAGTGATGACATTTTGTGTCTTATACTCCCTGTGGAAGAATTCAGTAACTGTCTGCGGCCAGCTGTATATTTAACGGTTTTTGCCATGATTGGGATTGTGTTCGATCGTTAGCTCATCAAAATAAACTAAAATAAACACTTCAAATATAAAAGTTTTACATTTTGAATTGAATGAATGAAATCAACATTTTGATGAGATTGTAACACATTGAGATGCTACTGTGTTTGTTCAGATCTTCTAACCACATCTGCGTTCCACAGTGAGCTTCAGGCAGCGACCGACACACAAGAGACAGCAGCACCCTCGAGTCCCGCGGCAACTCTTGAGGCAGCCTCACCCGCCCCGGCAGCTGCTCCGTCCTCACCGGGGCCGGCTGAGGAAACTCCCTCCAGACCCGAGGTGGTGGTGGTGGAGCCCGACGCGGCCAGCCAGGTGTCCGGCTCAGGCTGCACCAGCCAGGCTTCAGTCGACGATGATGACGATGTGCCAGTCTCAGATATGTACTTCGTAAGTGGAACGCAGTCACATGAAAAACATCCACTGTGATTAGTTTGATGACCTATTTTGAATTAATCAGCATTTTTTCATGTGTATTATTTTTACTGTTGATTGAGCTGTGTCATGCCGTCCCACAGAGGCATTGAGGGACGCAGTGGAAGTTCAGGCTGGTATGGGAATAAAAATGTGTTGAGCTCTCTTTTGCTGTGTTTTGAGCATTTTTCGAAAAAGAAGCGGTTTTATGAAATGCTCTGATTTACTTTCTGGGCTAAGAGAAGTGTTAGCATACCCAACAAGAATTCAGTTTTAGTAGCGTCAGATTTAGGTGTGGGATCAGTTTTCTCATCCTCCTCTTAGCAAGGAAGTATTTTTCCCAGATTGTCTTTGATGAAACTGAACAGTCCTACAATCTGAGCTCCGTCCTAAATTGTGAGAACAGAACGTGAACCTCTACCTTCCTTTTTCTTCTTAAATGATTTTCAACAAGGCTGCAACAGGAAATTCAGCAGATTACTGTCAATTACCAGCCGAAACACTCTGAAAGTGTTCGATCGTCATAATTGCTCCATTTACAGCAACCGGCTTCTGTTAGACAGTACTGTATCAGCAGGACATAATGCACCCAAAAGCCCAGCAACTTTGAGTGGTTTGCAAAAGTATTCACAACCCTTGAACTTCATCATGTTACAATTACAAACTTTGATTTAGTTTGTTTGAATTTTATTTAAAGTGTGGTGAGTATTCAGCCTCCTTTACTCTGATACCCATAAAAAACCCAGCGGAACCTATTGCCCTATAGAAATCTTGCTATGATGCTGTTCTTTGAATGCCTCAGTGGATTGTTACAAATCAGTAGTGAACAAACAGCATCGTGAAGACCAAGGAACACTGTAGAACGGTAATGGAGATAGTTGTGAAGACGTTTAAAGTAGAGTTAGGCTATTAAACAACCTTTAATGTGTGAACACTTCCTGGTTCACAGTTCAACCATCATCTGTAAATGAAAAGAGTATGGCACATCAGATACCTACCAAGACATGGCAATCTGGCTAAACAGACAGACTGTTTGGGCAGAGTGTCAGTTAAAGATGCTCCATTTTAATACTGGAGGAGCAGCAGAGGCCAACTTCTCAGGTGGGAGAGTCTGTTGAGATGTTGTAAGAAAGCTATAAATAGTTCCTCTTGCAATATGCCATAAACCATGTTGGGGGGGGGGGCATAGCAGAAATGGCACTTGGATCAGATGAGACCAAAATAAAACTGTTTACATTTTGGCCTACAGATAAAACAAAATGTGTTGCAGAGAAAACAGCCATGCACATCTCCATCCTTGTGGTGAACACGGATGTGGCAGGATCATCCCGTGGGAATGCTTCACTTCAACCAAAAATATGAAACGTGTGGCCTTGTACTCAGCACCCTTTACTCTGATATCCCTAAATAAATTCTTGTGAACTGCAAGAAAATATAGAAGCTTGTTGCTGTAATTTAACAATATTTGTAAGATTTGCAAAACTGATCATGAATCAATCCTGCAGAGGGGAGCATTCCCACCTGGCCAACCTCCCGCTGGGTGTCCCGTGTCAGGAATCAAACAACCCCTAATGTGTCATGAGAAAGCTTGATGACCAGCAGGTTAGTCAATGAAGTCCTCGGTTATTTAACAGCGCTCGAAGCTTGTGCTTCAGAAGGAGGAGAGACAAGAGACCTCCCTCTCTGCAGGGAAATGGGGAGTTTGTTTTCTGCAAGAAGCAAAGTGACACTGACAGTGAAGTATAACCACACAGAAACATGCTGCGGACACAAGTGGGTTCTGCGGAGCGGCCAAGAGAAACTGCAGTCCATGCAGTATCACAGGAAATCCTGTCTCATGTATAGTACATATCTACTGTATTTAACCAGGATGTATTACAATACTTAGTTTTAGAAATAATCCCCTCATCCTTAGCACTTACTGATGGTTTCTGCCTGCTCCATCGTGAAAATGCCTCCTCTCTTCAGATGTCCGACAAAAATCCAATTTCCTGCTTTGAATGCTGTAATTAAGACAAAAGCAAATAGATTTATTTGTCAGTAGAACATGATGTTCGATGTTAAAAGAACAAACTGTAAATGAACAACAAGACATATTTTTGTGCCCAAACATAAACTGTGGCTCTGGAGATTTTATTTTTTTAATATTATCACATTTGGTTTATTTTATGCACCAAAAGACATCAGTTAGTCTATGGGTACTATGATACTATGGGTATCAAATTTATTTTCACAGCAGTGGTGTTCTGTAAGGATACTACAACCCAGATCTCCTGCTGGTTTCTTTTCAGAAGGAATAGCCGATTGATTTCTAAGAACCATCTTTTTTCTAGTTTAAACACAACATGGCCATCACTTCATTCTCATCACTGCATTAAGTGCATCGGTTTATCAGCTCTTAAACCTTTTTGCGATCTGGGTTTGCCAGTAAATATTTTCCCAGAAACACATCAGCCCCTAATTAGAAAAGCACATATTGAATTGCAAGTAAGTCATGCAACACATGAACTACACAGTTAATTATTTCAGTGTTTTAGTGTACAGTGCCTTGTAGTAGTGTGTAACTGTGCAGTGAAAGGAAAGGATGCATTGTTTGCAAATGAGCAAATTTATAAATAAAAATCTGGACCTTGACTGGACCATTCTAACACAAAGCACTCAAATGTAGCTCTGGCTGTAGGCTGGATGTCATCCTGCTGGAAGGTGAAGATCACACCAGTCTCAGGTCAGACTGTAGCAGATTTATTCCAGGATTGCATTGTACTCGCCTCCATCCATTTTCCCATCAACTCTGACCAGCTTCCCGGTCCCCGTTGAAGAAGAACAACCCCAGAGCATGACGTTGCCACTACCATGCTTTACTGTAGGGGGGGGGGGCTCATATAGCCGTGATCTCCCTGATGCTGCTATTTTATAACCAAACATTTGAATCTGTGTTTATACTGAGATTAAATTATACACAGGTGGACTCTATTTTTCATAAGGTGGCTGAATACAAATGTACGCCACACTTTTCAGATTTTTTACATAATGAAATACATTAAAGTGGTTTTAACATTGAAAATATAAGAAGGTGTTTGAGATATTGCTTTGGGTGTTTTCCTAAACAATGTGATCATCTTGTCTCGTCTTATATTGTTACCATTCACATTCAGGTGAAGACCAGTTGTGCTGCACGTTTCTTCAAAATATCCCATGACTTGTTGGAGCTCACATTCCTAAAAGACTTTCGCCAATAAAAACCCCACCTCCTCTCTATGTTTCCCTATGATTTAATTGTATTTAAGTTGTAAAACATGTGCTACAGCAGGGTGTTAACATGGATTTTTAAAGCCAATTAGATGAGAAGAACATTTGGCAATAAATATGAGACAGGACTTTTTAATAAATCACAAAAAAGTTAGTTTTGTGTTTGAGTTTGTTTTTCTTTTGCCATATCCAGATCCATTCTTCTTGCCATCCATTTAACCCCAGCGTTTCAGATAATTTCTTTTCTATTCTAATGCACTGCACTCCATCTTTGTCTTCACTCTCAGTCATGCGGGTGTCCTCATGAGCCACGGTAAAAATAGTGAGATGGTGATGATGTATGAAAGCAGGATAGAAAAAGATGCTTTAGTTGTGAACCACCAGGAGGAAGGTAAACAGAAGACAGGCTTTTCATTCCTGCCTTTTTTCTAGTCTCATCTTTTTAATGCCTTTGTTTCTCCACTCATTGGCAACTCCTCCTTCTTTGCATCCCAGTTTCTAATCAGTTAGAACCTGATGAAGGTAGGCGTACATGAGTGGGAAAGCATGGCATCAACTCCTGCAAATATAGACACACTGTGAAGCAGCTGACCTCCTCTCTACAGCCTTTTAGACACCCTGACTCAGTGTAACTTTACACACTGTAAACAGCACATTTACAGTGCTTTGCAAATGTATTTACACCCCTTTGACTTCTCAAACAATTTGTCACAATAAAAACTTTTGTGTATTTTATTGGGAGTTAATGTGATAGTAAGGGAAAATGATTTGTTGTTTTCTAGTGTGGCGTACATTTATATTCAGCCCCATTTACTCTGATACCGCTCAATAAAATTCCACCCAACCAGTTGCCATTCAGAGCCACCTAATTAGTAATTGGCTTTCAACCTAAACTGACAGTCTGGGCCTTGATAGCAATTATCAGAGAAGCAAGAGACCTATAGTAACTGGAGGAGCTGCAGAAATCCACAGCTCAGGTGTGATAATATGTTTACAGGACAGATATCAGTTGGAGACATTTGTGGCCCTGACAGAAGATTAAGAAGAAGAAAGACATTGTTGAATGAAAGACAAAAAATGTCCTTTTCGAGGCAGCTCTCGTTAGATGAGACAGAAAAGCTATGTGTGGCGGAAAGCTAAAACTGCCCATCATGATGAACAGACCATCCCTGTTGGGAAACATGGTGGTGGCAACTTCATGCTGTGGGGATAGTTTTGTTTAGTTTTGAAGCTGGTCAGAGCTGATGGAAAGATGGATCGAGGGTTCTAGTATGTCTGCATGTTGCACCTTCTAGATAGAATGGTTAGAAAACCATTCAACACCTGTCCAATTCACAATCATGCAAAACTTTGTTTTGGTTCATTACCTAAAATAATAAAAAACATAAAACTTTGTGGTTGTAACATAACTAAAGATGAAAAAGGTCACTGGGTGTGAATACGTTTGGAAGGCACAAAACAATCCAGTTTACTTGCTTTGCTCTGTCTGAGGATGCTTTCTGTGTCTGACTGTCCTGGCATCCTGGCTCTTCCCATCTCCTCTCTCCTCACACTGCCTGCTTGCACGATGCAGAAGCTCATCCTGAAACTGGCGTACAACCAATAGGGCAAATGTCACAAAGACATGTGATTCAAACACGCTTTGTTAATATTTACACATTCACTGGCTCTCTCTCTGGCTCTCTAACAAGCTCTTATTAACATCAACATGTTTTAAGGATTAGCTCATCCTTTGAAGCTCTTTCAGCATGTCAGATTCACACTCTGATTTGTCTCAGACATTTCCTCCTTTATGCATCCCTAATTTTTCATTTCCTGTTTTGTCTTTTCTCCTGTGATCTCTGATGTCTTTATCTCCTGCCTGCTACCGCTGCTTGTCTCTGTGCCTGTGGCCTTTTCCTCTGTCCCTCTGGCCCCCTCTGCTGTGGTGGGCGTGTAAAAACAGCCTCCAGAGGACAGGACCTGGGTGTACTCTCCGCTACACTATGGCTCAGAGTCTAAGGCCTTGCCAGATGGGGATTGGGAAAGAGAGACAGTAAGTGAGAAGCATTAGACCTAAAAATATAAAAGCACAGGGAATTCCGTTAGGTCAGGAATCAGAAGAGGCCATATCTCACCTGGCGCTGCAGTGATAGAGGATGACTCATAAAGAGTTGTAAGAGGTCCCTAAGTCCATTAATACTTCAAGAGTAGGCTTGATATATGTATTGCAAGGCCAGTCACTACATTGCTGTGTTCATTTTTCATTAATAAACGGGTGGAGATGGTGACAGTCTGCCTTCGTGATCATTTAGTCCACAGTCAGCCATCATGTGTGTCTCCTCGCACATTGTTTATCATCTTCTTCTTCTCCTGAACATGGCTAATAAAAGGTGTTTCAAATGCCTTTTATAAAAATATTTTAGAATGAAAAATTATTTTTAAGCTTAGTTTCCCTCTATTGAGTGCAACTAAGAGTAACAATAGTCTCTTTAAGGAAATTAGACATGGACCGATCAGTTTTGTGGCTGATTTCCGTTTTTTAAAGCTTTTATCTTCCGATTCTAGCCTATTTTTCTCTAAGAGCTATAATATTAAATATAAAAACAGGATTTAAAAATAGTTTTTCAAGCTCTCTCTATGTGAGCGCAGAGGCGATGTCACCTGTTTAAAAGTCTATTAGCAGTGCTCAGTTAGCATTAGTAACTGTTAGCTGCGTGTATTTCCTAGAAAATCTTGATCCTTACCGTAAGATGGAGGTTAAAAGCTCAACAACTTTGCTGTAATTTGTTTCAGCCTTCCTGTTTTCTACAGAAATCTTGCTCTCTGCAAAACATGAAAGAGACCATATTCACAAATGTATACATTAGTAATTGAACTCTTCATTGGACATAAAATATCTCTCTAAATATTGATATTATTATATTATTACATCTATTATATATTGACTATTTACAATAGACATAAATGTCAATATTATAATCTAAATATACAGTAGGGCCTCAAAATTATTCATACTCTTAGCAGATTGCACAAGTTATTTTCATTTTCCAGTACTTTTCCAGTTTCTAGTACTATTTTTGACTATTTCATTTTTTTTGCATTAAGCTCCAGGTCTTTGAGGTTGAATGGCTTTCTTGCTATTACCCTAATCTTCATATTTAAGTTTTGTTTCAACATTTTTCTCCTGAATGGATGTAATATTAACCTTTCTGGAACTTGAATCTGATGAACGGAGCTAAAAATTAGGGTGATGACACGGAGGCCTTCTGACCTGAAAGACTTGGGAGCTCATCACCAAGGATAAAGGATTTAAATTTAAGTTGAAAGATGCAAAAAGGGGCTCAGCAATTATATGAAGGGTTTGGTTGCTGAAATGTAAAAAAAAAATAAATAAATAATTAATTACTGAGAATGGTATAATTTATTCTGTACAAACAATTTAATTAGAATTAAGAATAATTTCTAATATAAATCTTCCAGGGGTATGGATAAATCTGAGCTTAGCTGTGCAGTTTGCTTTTAAAAAGATTCATATACCTTTGTTGGTTCCTCTGACTTCCTTTAACAGCTCAATGATACTGAAAACATCTAACTTTGAGTCTTCTTCCTTCAGTAACAACTTCCACACTGAATATGGTTGCTGTTATTTCTACTTTTTAGAACATATGTAACAGAGGTTGACACAGGAAATCCAGCCTAAATCCAACCTTTCTAGCAGTAACCACAAACTGCATGCCTTGTTAAAACTCTGCTCCACCTTCCTATCTTCTTGTTTTCTTAAGGTTTATAAATGCATATTTTGACTTCTTTGCTCTGTGTTCCCCAGATCATATTATGCTCCTATGGTTTAATGTCTACACTCATTTATGTATGTCAAATGTCTCTGTCTGTCTCCTGCAGTAAACCCTATTTTACTGGTACAGAAAGAGAGAGAGGAGTGACCGTCTACGAAGAGAAGACCCATCAGTCTGAAGCCTAGACCGCAACAGAAGAAGCACGATCTCTGTGTGCAGCAGGATTGTAAACATACCGAGAGGAAAATTGAAATGGACACCTAAGGAGTGAAAAGATAACACCTGACAGTGATAGCTTCACTGTTTTCCAACCATCCCTGCCTTTCACCCTTGACAGATGATATTTATTATGTCAAGTTAAGAATTTCTCGATGTTTATGTGTGACATAGTCTGTGAAAGGCTGTAGTAGTATATGTTTGACATACATACAATGCCGCGACGGTATTTCTAAATCAGGCCTCTTCACAGACTTAAAACTGGTTTTCTCACTGAATCTGCGGAGCTTGGATGTACAGTGGGCTTGAAAGGACCTAGTTGTTGGCTGTGTCTGTCGATTTCATTTAAATTTTTATCTATCACATCATGAGTGTGATCCTACTGAGAAAGACAAAAGCTCTTCAAATTCAAAATATTTGCAGACATTTGATTTTGGAAACAGCTTCCTCCCATTCTCTAGGGTTACTGGTTCACTTGATACGCACTTGATACCCTTTATTCATTTAGCATTTTGTGCTTATTTTGTTAAATGATTATCTTAGTTATTTGAGTCAAACAATGAATCACTTTCTGTTAAAATGGCCCATTTTGCCCCTCAGGACTAGTTTTACATTCGAGTCAACATTGTTGGGTCCTGGTCATTTGAACATTTTGTACCTTTGTTAGTAAAGCTGTCTGCCATGGGACATTTTGTACTGACATTACGTTAGTACTGCCTGGGAATGTTTCAAACCGATATTTTTTTATAATCCACTAATAGTCTAATGCAAGGATCCGTAATCTCCGCCAGTTTTGCCCTCCTAGATTAAATTTGCTTACAGCTGCAAAACCTACATGACCCCTAGACAAAACGATAGCTCATCAGGTTGTATACCTGCAATATCAAAGTCGTTTTATCGTTAAACAACCATGATTTTATTTTATGTTTACATTGTAGAACATGTGAAGCTTTAAGAAATAATAAATTGCCTTAAATGTAACATTCAACAATAATTAAAAAAGATTAGGAAGCAAAACAGTTTTGGGCGTAATGACATAAAAAATTGCTAAACAAAAAAAAAAAGCATTCCTTGTGCTGTTAGTGTCATTCTGTATCTATTTCCATACAGCTGCTGCATGAATACACATAGAAAACCTGCTAAAAGGATATTTTTTTTTACTTTACACTGAAAAACATTGCTCAGTTAATTTTAGGTGTGTAACAATGCATTAAACTCACGTAATACTTTTAATAAAACTGAGTGTCTTTGCATTGTGCTAGCGTTAGCCGCAGTGTGCACTTTTATTTTTTTGAAGAGATTTTTATGCGAGATAGCAGTCGGCTCAAAGAGAAATATTGTGATGTCTCGTATGACAAGACTGTTACACCCCTAGTTGACACAATTAATTTTGACCAGTTTGGAGGACCTAGAGAGCCACGTGGTAATATCTTAATGAAATAGCAACTGAACTGAGCTTATGCCTGTTAACCACCCAACCATGCCAATGAAGGTGCCTATTTAATAGGATTAGGACTTGTTACAGAGATGGAACCTGAACTATTTTATTTCAGATATTAGGTGCATCCTTTGACATTACTCTGCAGACTAGATGTTGCAATCAGAAACAAAGTCAGCATCTGATAAGGTAACCTCCAGAGCCTGTAGAGGACCATTTGACCTCGTGGTCCATATTAAAACACACACAAACATTGCTTTACAGAAGTATTCATACGCCTCAAGTTTTTTTGCATTTTGTCTTGGCACATCCGGGAATTTTATTAGGATTAGTACGTGATAGACCGACATAGATTAGTGCATATTGTGCAGTAGAAGGTAAACTGATACATTGTAATGCATATGTATTCAGCCCTGTTTACCCTGATAGCCATAAATAAAATCTGATGCAATCAGTTGTCTACAGGGGTCACCTAATATGTAAATACTTTCCATCTGTGTGTAATTTAATCTCAGTGTACATACTTTTGCGAAGCACTGTAAAACAGTCCTCATTAGATTAACAAATGTACGACCATCTCCAAACGGTAAACAGTGTAAGTGTGTCGTCGCACGATGGAAAGTTAATACCTGGATGTTTCTGATTGAAACTGTTTTTTAGGTAAACCAAGCGCTCCAGCTGATAGCCTTTTTAATTCCAGATGTTGCTGTAGGGTAAACGTAATATGAACCCGAAACTGATTTGAAAGAATTCAGTGAGAAAACCTGCAGGGCTCTGAGTTAAAAGCATCAACAACACACCTGCAATTTTCTGTCATCCACACATTCCTAGAAAATAAAAATATGCAGCTTATTTTTTAAGGGGAGGAACTAAACAGGAGCTTTAGTGAAAATAAATATCTTGTTGAATTCACACAATAGGTCAAATGTATACCTGATTTATGAAGAAGGTGTTTCTTTATATTTTACTTTGCAACATTCAGCGTGTTTCATTTTAGGATTTACTGATAGTGGTTAATTTTCAACTTTAGAAAGCTTTCCTAATGCTCCCAAAGAACTTTAGATTTAATCATTTAAATGCAGCGTTGCTACATTCTTCATTGTGCCCTGTGCTGAAACAGATCAGTCACAACATGGAGGCTATAGAGTTCTCATAACAGGATTTTTTTTCACTCCATTGCAGTGTCTTCCAGTGGGGCCCAATTTTTGGACAGACGCACAAAGATTCAGAGTTTAAACCATGGACAAGAGGGTAAACATCCATAACATTTTTCCTTTTAGCAATCCTCTCCTCACTTTAAAAACTCACAGAGTGAACGGCTCAGACGTTTGTAGTTGTAGACTATCATTTATAGTATTTGCAGTCAATATTGTAGCCGTTATCTGTGTATATGAATGAAAACAGTACATTGCCATGTTGACGCAGTTTGTGAATGAGATGAACTTTATTTGCACTTAATATGAGGACCTGAGTGATGAACCAGTGATAGAGGCCAAATAAAACACACACCACAATATGCAGAAGTCATGCAGGTGCATCTCAGTAAATCAGAAAATCATCAAAAACCTATTTTTGGAATTGTTTTTCGTCACATCTAGAGGCCGGGGGTCTTTCTGCATGGAGTTTGCATGTCCTCCCCGTGCATGTGTGGGTTCTCACCGGGTACTCTGGCTTCCTCCCACAGTCCAAAAACATGACTGTTAAGTTAATTAGTCTCTCTAAATTGTTCTTGGGTGTGAATGAGTGTGTGCGTGGTTGTTTGTCCTGTATGTCTCTGGGTTGCCCTGCGATGGACTGGCGACCTGTCCAGGGTGTACCTTGCCTCTCGCCTGTAGACTGCTGGAAATAGTTACCAGCTCCCCTGTGACCCACTATGGACTAAGTGGTATAGAAGATGAATGAATGACATGTAGAGGGGTGTATTTCAAGCATTTATTTCTGTTAAATTTGATTGTTTTTGGTTTACAGATAATGAAAACTCATTATTATGAGATAAACTCAATTTTGAAAAAGGATTTGTTTTATATAAATGCTGTAGTCAGGCATATTCTTGAAAAGTTAAATGTCAGGAAAAGTGTGGTAGAAAAGGTCATTCAAGAGTTTGAAGACGCACCTCATTAAATGTGTTGGTACTTTTGTGCTTCACTGGCCATTAAATTCGCATGACCTGAACCCTACAGAGAATCTATTTAGGATTGTCAACAGAAGGATGAGAGACACAAGAGCCAACATGGCAGACGATCACTTTCAAAAGCAACCTGGGCTTCCTGTACACCTCGGGAGAGCCACAGGCTGATCACTTCCAGGCCACGCCGCATGGATGCAGTAATTCATACAATCAGATCCCCAACCAAGTTTTGCGTGCATATATTCTACAGTACATATAAGCTGTTCAGTTGGCCAACGAATGCTTTATTTTCTGGTCTTGTGCAACTTTCTGACTGAACTTTGAGTTTTCATTAGCTGTAAACCACAATCATAACCCTTACCTGAAATAAACACCTGGAATACATCGCTATGTGTGTAAGGAACTTATACACTACAGTTTGAGCTGAAAATTACTGAAACAAATTAACCATGACACTGATTTACTGAGATGCAGTTGGGTTTTTTTTTCCTCTCACACAAATGCTGACATTTATTTCATGAGTGGGTGTGTGTGTATCATAATAAATATTAGCATTAGTGTCTACTGTAGTGTCTGTGGCTCATGTCTTTGGGTTTCAACTAAAACTTTGTTAAAAACGTCAGAGCGACTCCGTTCAGTTGGTTGACGTATTTCTACGTGCGCTTGTTAGCCTAAGGCAAGACACATCCATGTGTACGATGTAAAATAGAAATCAGTTTGTTCTCGCGATGTGCAGTGGCCAGTTGTTATCAGTTTGCTGTTGTTCATCAAATGAACACCATAGCAGCAATATTTTGTGCAGTCTATTGTTTAATTAGTTGGGGGGTTTTTTGGCCTTATTGGAAAGTTTTACACGTGGATCTATTGTTTATAGTTCTTTGTTCTATTGTATTTATGTTTTTTCTCCCTCATTGCTGTTTTCTTGAGAATTTGTACATAAATCTATAAATACATATATAAAAATATACAAATATATTTTCCATTTGAATCGGAAAATCTTATTTTTATTTTGTTTTATTTTTGCTGCTGGGTAAGAAGTGATTGCATGTTCTGCAATCTACATAATTTAACTACATTCTTCAGTGTGTCTGTTAAGATGCAGCTGCTGTATATTTATGGTGTGTAAAACCCACAGCTGTTTCTTTGTATGATTTCTGAAACTAAAAGCCTTGTGGGTTTTTACCTTACATGCAAATCAAATAGGGATTCTTCCAACTGTCCAGCTGTGTTGTGTTTGTGTTTTCAAATCGCCGTGTGCCCTCATCTAATAGGGAGACTCCGTTACAGAGACATAGCATGATTACACAAATAAATATGCATATCAGAAACGTGTATTTTATGTATATCTGTGTACATTCATCTATTTATGTATGGGAATAAATAGATGGCTGTGTGTGTGCGTGTGTTTGGACTCAATCACAATGAATACGAAATAAAGCAGTTCTATGAATTGTCCATGGAGGGAATATTGTGCATTTATTCCTGGGTGAAGTAAAACAACTTTTAAAAAAACATTTATAGTTGTGCAGCAATTAGTGGCACTCCTACAAAAAACAATTATTAAAACAATCAACTTTTTTACATTACTTATGTAACTTCATTTATTTTATTTCATTTATTGCATTTTATGTGACCAACACAAAGTATTGTATACTTGTGAATTTGAAGGTAAAGAAAGGGTTTCCACATCTTTCACAGATAGAGTACTAAAAAGTATTATGTACATTTGTATTCAGCTCAAACCTATCCCAGGAGTCAATACCTTTTGGAGCTACCTTTTTGCTGCAGATGGAGAGTCTCTGTAAACATCATCTTTCTAGTCCTGCCACAAATGCTAAAATTAACTTCTGTCTGGACTTTGACTGGGCCATTCTAACACACGAATGCACTTTATTTTTAACCATTTGCTTGCAGCTCACACTGTATGTTTGTGGTCGGGAAAGTGACGTTTTATCCTCAAGTGTTTTGCAGCCTCAGACAGGTTTTCTTCATGGATAGCCCTGTATTTGGCTAGATGGTGCGTTCATGAGCAGCATAGGGGACTGTGCTCTCATCGTTCCTTTTCACTCTGTACACCTCAGACTTCCAGGACAAGACAGACTCCTGTCATCTGCAGAAATACTCGGATGATTCTGCAGTTGTGGGGTGGATTAGAGATGGACAAGAAGCTGAGTACAGGAAGGTGGTGGACCGCTTTGTGGCATTGTGTGGAAACAATCATCTCATGTTGAACGTGAATAAAACAAAGGAGATGATTGTAGATTTTAAGAGAAACAAGAATAGGTCAAACATTATTTCCATCATGGGAGAAGAAGTGGAGGTGGTGGAGGAGTATAAATACCTTGATGTTAACCTGGACAACAGACTAGAGTGGAGATGCAACTGTGAAGCCATCTACAAGAAGGGACAGAGCAGACTGTACTTCTTGAGGAAGCTTAGGTCCTTTGGTGTTTATCTTCAACAGGTCTGTTGTGGAGAGTGTGATCTCTTCTACCATCATCTGCTGGGGAAGCAGCATCAGAGCCAGGGACTTAAAAAGCTCAACAAGCTGATAAAGAAGGCTGGTTCTGTTCTGGGGACTCCTCTGGAAGCTCTGGAGATCATTGTACAAAGAAGGATTCTTCATAAATGAAGAACATTATGGAGAACCCTGAGCATCCTCTTCATGAGACTGTCCTACAACAACAGAGTGTCTTCAGTCAGAGGCTTCTTCAGATCTGCTGTAAGACGGAGCGCTACAGGAGATCCTTCCTGCCCACAGCCATCAGCATCTACAACGGCTCTTTGAGGAAACCTTCATAATGAGCTACAACATTTAATATTCTATTGGGATGAATAAAGTATTTTTGAATTAAATTGAATTTGATGATGTGCAGTGATAGTTGTCTGCTACACATTTTGTTTTGCATCTAGTGCAGAAAGTTAAATTTGATCTCACAAATTCTTTCACAATACCAGAACGACTTATTTATGGTGAGATTTAATTACACAAAGATGGACTGAAGGCAGTTGGTTCCACTTTTTACTTTGTCCTGCATAATGTTGCCCTGTCACACAAAGAATCAATCAAATTCACTGAGGTTTGGGGTGGAAACGTCACAAAATGGGAAGAAGTTTAAAGAATATGAATATTTTTTGCAAGGCGCTGTAATACATAAAAAAAAGTAAAGAAAAACAGTCAAATATAAACATTAACGTTCTCTCGGATAAGTACATTTTCATTTTTACTCAAACGGGCACTTCAGCAACGTTCAGGGCGTTTGGAGAACAAAAGCAGAAATACGTCACATCTTGAAATAATTTCTTTGATTGGTTGAAAGAGCCGTCAGTCAATAGGATTAGCTTTCCTATTGGTCAAAGTTAAAGATTCCAAACTCACGTGCCTTTAGCTTGCTTTGAGGGCGGTGTCAGCTTGCTAGCTACCCGGTGTTGTTGGAAATTACAAAGTTGAAAAATATTCTTCGGACATGGGAACGCGAGATGATGAATACGACTATTTGTTTAAAGGTAATTAGTTTTTGGAAAGTGGGCTAATGACAGCGGGAGGTCCGTTGTTTATAGTGATTCCGGGGTGTTTGTAGACTGGGAGGAAGTCAGCTGCAGAGATGCTAAAGTTAGCTTTAAGACAGAAAGTGACAAAAGAAAAGAGAGCAGAGAGATTCTGTTCTGGTGGAAATCACATAATCGTGATCAATACAGCGTTTGGGTGTAGTGTAAACAATAGTTTCAGATAAGGAGCTCAAATGTTGGCTAATGTTTGGTCATAATTGGCTTTGTGAAAAGCTGTTTGCTAACAGGTTAGCTGTTTCTATCTTTTAAACATTTAAAACACTTAACTTCGATCATCATGTTAAGAATATTGTTTCTAGTTGACGTTTAACAGCTTTAATTAGCCTTATTAACCAATCAGAGTCTCTATTTACGAAGTTTTCGCATCATGTACCTATTTAATATGTACAGTCTAAGCTGGATATTTACACACACTATGAAAAGAAACATTACCTTTTATCTCTCTGACATTGAAACACATTGAAAGTTTCCCTTTTCAGGTCAGTTAGGTTTATATTTTTTCTAATTGCAAGATACCAGAAAAATGAGAGAAATAGGGTTTTATTACTGTATTTAAACTCAGATTTTTACATACACTCAGATTCCTTTACCTTAAAACCACTGTGAAGGACTGGGTGAGGATGGCATGGATTTGTGAGCTTCTGATAATGTTAAGGGAGGCCCATATGTAAATGTAGTTTAAGGCAACACCTCAAACATACTGCTTCCCTGGATGACCTAATGGGAGCTTCAGAAGAAATCAGGCAGGATTTCAGGAAGAGAATTGTGGACCTCCAGAAATCTGTTTCGTCCTTCGGTACCATTTCCAGATGCCTAATATGTACTATGGTCTGATCAAATTAAAATGGAAGTGTTTGGGTATAATGACCATTGTTGCATTAAGAATACATAACAGTGAAGTACAGGGGTGGCAGCATTATGTTATGTTGGTATTCTTGCTGCAGGAGGAACTGGTGCACTTCACAAAATAGAAGGGATTATGTGAAAATGTATCAACATCTCAAGATATCAGTGGTTAAGTCAAAGTTTAGGCACAAAATGGTCTTCCAAATGGACCATGACCCTAAGCATACTGCCATTTCCTCAGTAAGTGTGTTAAGTACAACAAAGTGAATGTTTTGGAGTGGCCATTACAAAGCCCTGATCTCTGTCCCATTGCAAATGTGTGTGTGATAAAGGAAGTTAAACTTGACTTAGTTACACATGTTCTGTCAGGAGAAATGGGCCAAAATCCAAAAACATTTGACCCAAGTCATACGATTTGAAGGACATAAGATAACATATTTAAACTTTTGAATTTGAAGCAATAAAAAAATCTTAAAAGATTTCGGCATTTAGCAAACAAAAATTGCTTTGGTAACCCTAACTGACCCTAAAAAAGAGGGTTTAGTCATATTTAATGTGAGGGGAAAAAGTGTTGTTGTTTTTTTTTAATACATCGTATTTATATATCTGGTTTCAACTGTATATTTAAAACCCAAAACTAAAGAGCAGCATTACCAGAATCAAGAAAAATCCTGCTTAGAAACACTACTTAAATATTTTCACAACAGTGTTTACAATCAGAGATGCAGCAGCCAGTTGGCCAGATATTGGAATGGCCAGATTTACCTCCTATTGGGTTTGTTTGGTTTTCAGAGGCCCAAATACTGGAAAATCTGTTTCTTCTTGTTGGTGTTTATTCAGTAACTACATCAAAACTAAGAACTGCATCTGTTCTCAGTGAGTGAAAGAGCAAGTTCTTTGAAGCACTTGTTTGAGATTGTTAATAGTCAAAGATTGTTTACGGGCAGAAGCATTAACCAGGATAATTCCTGTCAATATCGTTGTTCCTTAATTTTAAATTTTTTTTGCTTGTTTGATTTAAAACTACTTCCTCTATTTATTTATTTTTTTATCTTATGTGTGTCATTTTGAGCTAACAGTCATTCCTGTGTCATTTTGTATTTTTTAAAAAGCCAGCAGATTAACAGACTGACTCAAAGTCACAATTTAAAAATAATCGCCGCATGTATTTACATTCTCACAATCAAAAAAAAAAACAGGAAATGACACAAGAAAATAGGAAATTGTTCTGCAGGTTCTTTGATAGAGGTTGTACCTTTTGAAACCAACCAACAAGAAAGGAATTACGAGTTCATCCCTGTTTATTTTGTACATGCTGTTAGTTGATGTGTTTATAGACCAAAAAGAAAGGAAATCTTAGTTTTGAAGCATTTAATGAGTAGAGAAAAAACTCTGGTTTTTTAGTACTTGATGTTCTGGTCACAGATCAGAACCTCTAGAAGAAAAATATACTGATTCTGACCTCTGGTCAGTTAATTGGTGCATCTAAGCACGCAGCATGTTAGTTTTACAGCTTCTGAATGCGGAGCTAATTTAAACTACTGTGATAAATGCAGGTCCATGAGATAAATCTCAGGCTGTCATTACATTTTATAGCAACACTCACCTGGGTGGGGTTGAATTTTAACCAGCATGTGCCTACAGCCTCCCACAACAGACTCAGCTGTATGTGTGACGTCAACGTATAGCTTATTTTGGTGTTTTTGCCCACTTGGTTTTTAGTCGTTCTAATCGGAGATTCGGGTGTGGGGAAGAGTAACCTGCTGTCCCGTTTCACCCGGAACGAGTTCAACCTGGAGAGCAAGAGCACCATAGGGGTGGAGTTCGCCACCCGCAGCATCCAGGTGGATGGAAAGACAATAAAAGCTCAGATCTGGGACACAGCCGGACAGGAGCGCTACAGAGCGATCACCTCAGCGTGAGTGTCTCCTGGGTTAGAAATGTTCACAGCACGGCATGTAGAAACTCAAACCCTCAAAGATAAGGCATACTGTTATACCTCCCGGCCTCACCAGGTATTACCGGGGTGCGGTCGGAGCTCTCCTGGTTTACGACATCGCCAAGCACCTGACGTATGAGAACATGGAGCGCTGGCTGAAGGAGCTGAGGGACCACGCCGACAACAACATCGTCATCATGCTGGTGGGGAACAAGAGCGACCTCCGCCACCTCAGGGCCGTGCCCACCGATGAGGCTCGAGCCTTCGCAGGTACATTGTTCACTTGATTATTATTACAGGCTTTGCTGAGTTTAAAGACTAAAGAGGCAGCAAGGAGAACAGAACCCTAGCGGGGGCAACTAGCTTTGTCCCATTTCATTCATTCATGGCTGACTGCAGTAACACGCCCTGCACCTGTTGCAAATCCGCTAGAACAGAGTTATTATATTCATTCATTCATTTATTATTTTGCTTCCAAAACCTATTTAATTTATTTGACTTATATGTATAAAGTGTCACCTTCAGCATTTAAAAAATAAATGAAATTAAGCTCTTACTATTAATGTATTTACAAATAGAATTTTTGAGAACGTCAAATACAATGAGACTGAGCTGAAAATAAACAAGCAGAGGTAAAATTAGGGAAAATATTCTGTTTGTATTAAAACTTTAGTTAAACTGCAATAACTGAGACTGCAGTTCTAGTTACTCTGAAGCAACTGTTAATAAACTTGTTTTATTTAGGAGTTTATCTCAAATTTGATTGATTTAGATGTTCACATTATCAGCACAATTAAATGCGATTGAAACAGGATGAAATACAATTAATTTGGGCTTCTGCTTAAAATTTGAACATTAATATACACAGACACAGGTCAAACGTGCAGGAAAAATAGGAAAACTTAGCAGACAGACAACCTGTCAAACTTCAAAGAACATTTAAAACATTTACACAAACGTTTTAAAAAAAGTAACTTAACTGCAGAGACTGAACCGGCAGCTCTGGGTCGGTCTCTGCTGCTGCTCCTGAGCTCTGCTGCTCCAGTTTATAATAAAACGTCCAGAGCATCCAAACCTTCATTTATCCTTTCTTAAATCTTCCTTAACTTTTGTGCTTTCTTCATACTGTAGACCACTTCAGCCTTTTAAAAAGTTGAAAAACATTTAGAACCCAGCTCATTGGGGAGTAATTAAATGCCCTATCTGCCATGGTTGTTTTGATCCTAACTCTGCTTTCTTAAAGATACAGACACATGGATGTACTCACTGCACACAAAAGAAAAGAAAAAGATGAAATCTTATAAACGATGAGGGGAATAAAAAAATGTAGACGATGGATTTTTTTTAGTAGACATTATCAATGACTTCAACGGTTCACCGCAGCCATAGTCCACCCATTAACTGTTCACCCTTTTGTCTATTTATTGTCTTCTATTTGTCCATCCTTACACTTTTCCATCCAACAACTTACTGTCCATCTGTCCTTTTATTCTTCCGTCCATCCATCAATTGTCCCTCTATTCATACATCCAATACAAGTATAATTGTCTCTCCACACTTCCGTCTGCTTGTCTATTTAGTAACTGCATCCACTTGTCCATCACTTCATCATCTGTCCAGCCATCCATCAATGTCCCTGTTGTCTATCCATCCATTTATCTGTCTCTCTATCAGCCGTCCCTCTGTCCATCCCTCCATCAACCATCCATCCCATTCTTCCCTGTTTTAAACCGCTGAGTTAAAATACATTAAAAGCTTTAACAAAACATGTTTTCATTTGTTTTGTCTCATTTTCAGAAAAGAATACTCTGTCCTTTATTGAAACGTCAGCACTGGACTCCACTAATGTAGAGGAAGCATTCAAGAACATTCTCACAGGTGGGAAAAGGAATTCACAAAGGATTCTGCTTGATACGAACCATCTCACCGTCTCCAATCCTTGTTGTTTTCCCACAGAAATCTACCGGATCGTATCTCAGAGGCAAATATCAGACAGATCTGCCCATGACGACTCTCCAGGAAACAATGTCGTGGACATCAGCGTCCCCCCAACCATGGATGGGCAAAGGGGCAACAAACTCCCCTGCTGTCAAAGCCCGTGACCTTTACGTGTTCTGTTAGTCTCTTCTGTTTCCCTTTCTCATTCACTTCAACTGTCCTGCAGCTCTCATTACGTTCTCGCGTTTTCAAAAAGCTGGGATGTCACCATTTTTATTTTTGCTGTTTTTCTATTGATTTTCCTTTTTAAATTCAGAGCCTTGCTGTAGCCAGGTGAAAGGCGCTTTGAAGCAGGTTAAACCTGTAGTAGACTACAGTCTCTTTCTAATTCACAAGATGATGATCCTATTGACCCGCTTCTGCCTAGGGACTGGTGAGGGATCTACAGGTCTGCTTATCAGTGCTCCAAGCTCTTTCTGCTAGCCACCTCTTCCTGGTCTGCATAAAGACTCATGACACAGTTTTCCTCAGTGGAAACTTTTTATCTCTTGCGTGGTTGGCCTGATTCTGCCCTGTGCTGCTGTAGAGGAGGAGCTGAGGAGAAAAAAGGTCTGCTCCGAGTTGCGTGGTCTGAAATTTCTGCTTGCCACTTTGAGCCCCGTGTCCATCCTGGTATGAAATCAGCATTAGCCAGAGACAAGACTGGCTGTGACTGATTGATTTAATGTGGGCAGGTGAGAAACAAATGCTGTGATTTAATTGTGTGTGCGTATCTATCTGTATGTGTGTTGATTATAGAGCACGAAGATACCAAAGGAAACTATTGCAATCCTCATGCTTTTCCAGGCTATTTGCAAAACAAGTGTAATGCTCCATAGACAAGCTAATTTGTTGTTATGTCTGCTTGATTGTTTGTGAAATCTGATCATCTGTTTCTTGTTCTTCATTTTAATATGGCTAAAATCAAACTTTGGCTTCTGCAAATCAAAGTTTTTGCACTAATGTCCAACAGTTTCACCCGAAACATGTTCCATGATAATTTCAAACCCTTCAAAAAGACCATGATTGCTGTTTTTGTCCTGGAGAACGTTTTTCTTCCAACTTTTGCTGTCATTTGAATGTGTTAAATGTCAAACTGGACTGCATTTAAAATTTGTTTAATCTGAGGACATTTCTATCACAGCAACAACAAAAATATTATTTAAACAGGATTTTTTTTTTTTTTCAACCATTTAACTTTTTACACTTATTTGAGAAAAAGGAACTGAAAACATAAAAGTCTGAATATCAATAAATGGATGGAATTGGTTTTTTGATTAAGCTTTTCTGTAGAATGTATCCAATGTGATCGTTGACATTTTCTCAAAGGCCTGTGAAGTGAGCAATTTTGCTTTTATGTGGCTCATGAGATGCTGAAATAAAAAGAAGTGTGTAAACCACTGGACCGAATGGTAAGCAGTTATTGCAGGCTGCTGTGGGCAGTTTATTCTCTGCTGTTCTGCAAGGGCCTCAGATGTTTGAGAACACGCCAGACAGGTAAGAGATAAAACTGGAAAAGTTCGGAGCTGGGTTAGATTATAAAACAATATTCCAAGTGTGGAACGTCTTATAGAGGACTATTCATCCCTTCATCCTAAAACAGAGAACAGCAGAACAATAAACTTAACAAGATGTAGCTGTCTACAAAATGTAGCCAGTCTGGCATATTCAGAAGTAAACAACTTGTGTAGGAGACTGCAGAACAACTTTGTTCTGAACTTCACAGATATGGTGTCTTTATTGAAGAATTGCAAAAAAGCCAGAAGTGCTGTTTGCAGTTCCCCACATGTAGGAGACACAGTAAATGCAGAAGTAGCAATCTGGCCAGGAAAGACCAAAACTGAACTTTTTGTCAAACATAACGGTATTCCGGGTAGTGGAACACCCAGAACACTGTACTCACTAAAACAAGGTGGCAGCATCATGTGGGTTAACATGCATTGGTTCAGATCAATACCATATTAATGTGTTAGAGTGGCCTAGTCCAGACCTAAATCCATTCATGTATCTGTGGTAAGAGCTGAAAATTGATGTTTAACACACACTCCCAATCCAACTGATTTTAATCTATTTACTTCAGAAGACTGGGCAACATGTTCAGATTTTGAAAACAAGCTGTCATTTCCCCTCCAGAGAAAGCGGCACAATTATGTGTTACTTTCTGTGGGGCTAAAAACCATGTAGTTAATACCCCCATTAAAATATGTATTTTTTTTACTTTAAGCAAATAAATATTGAGAATCCTACGTCCTGATCCTTGTAGGAGGACATAAAGGAGCTTCCTTTTTCATGATGGCTCCGAAAGTGTACACGGGCGCAGTTAATTGTTTTGACAGCTGGAGCCCCTGCCCCTGTTTATTTCCTCTGATGAGCATGTGGCCGGGCCCCTCCCTTTGACACGCCGCTGTCACGTACCATCACTCCGGGCTGTGGACGCCAGCCCGGACCGCGGATCCAGACGGCTGATGATGACGAGGAGCCTCGGTGGGTATTTAAAGCCCCAGGAAAGCGGAAGCCTGGCCTGAGCTGTTATCAGCTGACAGGAGAGAGAGATGCTAGTCAGTTAGCACGGCGCAGACAGCTAGCTGTGCTGCTGCACCCATGGTTGTTGGTCGTTCCTTCCCTTCTACAGTAAAAATGAAGCGAGGAGACAAGGCGAGGTTTACGGAGCGCTGATACAAGCTGCCCTGAAGCACCACTGCAGACAGCGGGAGGTGAGTAGTTGTTAGCTTTTCTGTATTATAGCCTCTAAAGGTCTGCTAGCTGCAGCCCACTGACAGCTAGCTAACACACCTCTGGTTTTTAACCCCCCCCCCCCCCCCCCCCCCCAAAAAAAAACGTAAGGAAACTATTAATAACTATTAAGTAACTATTAATAATAAATCAGCTATTAGGAGGAATTTCTGTATGAACCAGGTCATGTCTGCTGATTTGTGCTTTCAGGATCATAACGCCGCTTCTGCCCTCCAGACAGTAGTCTGTGTCAAAGCTCTAACATCTGTCTGCAGCTGCAACATTAGCTGCTGAGAGCCAGAACAGAAAGAAATGATCCCCCAGCTTCTCCATTCACGTTCACTACTAGTCACTACTGCTTACTATCTTGAATAAAGCCAAACATGTCGAGTTTAATCCCCGTGTTTACCGACAGTTCGTGTTTAACCAGACAGTATCTGATGAGTTTTAGCTGTTTATGTTTTGTAGAGGAGGGGGGCTACCTCTTTGTTTATCTGGGTCAAGGATTGTCCTAATCATCGCCCCATGTTTTCAGGCTACATGAATAACACGAACTAAGGTACCAGATTAGTTATTCAACTGACCAGGATGTTAATATTTAGGCCCTCAAGCCTAACAACATTTTTTAAACCCTATTCATATATGCTAAGAAATAGTTGTTTTTCTCCTCTATTTACAAACAGTAATGTTTGGTACACTGAGATGTACAAATGGCCGTGGTTTACCTCTTTGCTGCAGAGCAAAACACTATGTTCATATTACAACACAACAAAGAGTTGGTCACAGAGATTTAACAGGAAAATGCATAGACTCACACAGGATGTGTCATTACTGATACATAAACCTACACTCTGAATATGTCTTATATTTCTTTTAGACATAATCATTTGTTTATGACATTACCACACAAGATACAAATGTTGCCCAAAATACAGCGGGTTCGGACCTGGCGATATTTGCCGAAGGTCTCCACCTCTTTCTACCCCTCTTTCCTGTCTGCCTACAGTCAAAAAAAATAAATAAAGGCCACTAGTGCCGAAAAAATATCTTAAAAAAAAAAAAAAATACAGCAGGTTCAGCCTTGTGCCTCCTGTCTGCGGTGATGGGGGTTATCTGGAGGCAAACAGCTGGTTATCAGTGGGCCAAACATCCCCATTTACTGCCGCTGACGTCACTTTGGCCTTTAGAAAGGATTAACAGCTGCTTTGAAAAACAAAAACTGGCCCATTTCCAAATGAGCAGTTTTTGCCGTAAATGGTAACAACGCATTTCTTTAGCAATTTGTTTCTGCTGACAAGGCAGGAAATGAATTCATAATTTACCGCAGACGGACTCAGGACAGTGAGTAAAAATACACCGGTTTCCCTTCGTTTACACATAAGTTTTTACTACAAACGTATTATGGGATCAAAATTCTTTTAATCACAACTCGATGTTCATTTTGGTCCTAAAAAGCACAAGAATATAAGAATGTTCGACAGAACGTTTTTCAATTAATTTGCTTTCAATACACAGACCTGCACACAAATGTTTAACAACAAGCCAGTAAATTTAATAGTTCTGCTCTTTCTAAAGTAACGCAATATGAGCTGGTTAATAAGAATGGAAAGTTGAGTGGGGGGAAAACATGTGATAGCAAAAGGTGCAACAGGGGTAACCCCTGCCTTGAGAATCAGAATTAATTTTTCATTGTACAACAAGTACAACAAAACGTTTCTAGGCTGTCCGGCACACCAGTGCAGACAAATATTAGAGAAAACCAGGGACAGGCAACGAACAGCAACACTGATGACAGCACAACATAACAAAAATGTCTAATTCCTGGGAGGGAACTAGATGTACAGGAAGTTTACAAGCAGCTTTTTCAATTTGTTATTGCACATGTCAGTATTGTCTTTGCTCTGATAGTCCTCTACCGCCTGCTGATGTGCATGATCTGATGAATCCTTCAGGAGGCTGCCAGCAGGTCCTGGGCTAGGTTTTGTTTCAGGATTCTCAGGAAGGGGCAGTGCCTTCTTTGTTGGCAAAATCCATTCAAGACTTTGAGGGAGCTTCACAAGGAGGGGACTGAGGCTGAAGTCGGCACATCAAGAGCCACCACACACAGACAGATCCTACACATGGGCTACAAGCGTCGCATTCATCGTGTCAAGCCCCTCCTGAACCAGAGACAACATCAGAAGCGTTGTCTTCCCAGATCAAGGTAAAGTTTGCATTTCATTCGGAAATCAAGATCTCAGAGTGTGAAGGAAGAGTGGAGAGGCCCAGAATCCTTGTTGCTTGAAGTCCAGTATGAAGTTTCCACAGTCGGTGATGATTTGCGGTGCTCGGTCAACTGCTGGTGTTGGTCCACTGCGTTTTCTAAAGTCCACTGTCGACGCACCCATCTACCAGGAAGTTTAAGAGCACTTCATGCCTCCTTTGGGCAAATGGGCTTCATGGAGATGCTGATATCATTTCTTCAGCAGGACCCGGCACCTGTTCAAACTGACAGACGCTCCAAAAGCTGGTTCAATGACCAAGGTGTTACTGAGCTCGACTGACCTGCAAACTGGCCTGACCTGAACCCCACAGAGAATCTATGGAGTAGTGTCAATAGAAAGATCAGAGACACCAGAACCAACAATGCAGATGACCTGAAGGCTGCCATCAAAGCAACCTGGGCTTCCATCGCACCTCAGCAGAACCACAGGCTGATGACCTCCATGCCACACTGCGTTGATTGAAAAAGGAGCCCCAACCATGTAATGAATGCATTAAAATGAACACAGTTTTGAGAAGACTGACATTTCTGTTTAAAACATCCTTTTATTATTCATTCTATGTGATATTCTAATTTTTTGAGACACTGAATTTTGGGTCCTCACTATCTGTATGCCCTAATCATCAAAATCACAAGAATTAAAGGCTTGAAATATTTCACTCTACATGTAATGAATCTAAGACTTTCACTTCCTGAGTGGAGCAGCAAAAACTAAAACATTTTCACAATATTCTAATTTTTAGAGCTACACCTGTATGTCTGGTGCATTTGAGAAGAATAAGTTTAGTCATGTATTACAGTCCTTTTATTTCCTGTGTAGTTTAGCTCCTCTTTTTTATTTAAAGATGCCTCTTACTCAGAAAGCGTAGGAGTCCTTGTTTTCCATCCAGATTGGATTAAGCATTTAAGCAAACTAAATTAATTCTCAGCATGTCTGCTTCTCTTTAGAGACATTGTTCTCTGGTGGAAAGCAGGAGGAGTTCCCTCACATTGTTTCCCCGCCGTCCCCTCGGGTCACCTACAACCCTTCGCCATCGGTTCTGCCTGTACTGGCCGCGGTGGACCCTGTAACCATGACGACGGACGGGTGCTGCCACCTGCCTGGCTCCCTGTGTGACTGTGCCGGCACGGCGGGTCTCTGGAAAATTGTGGAGGAAGCGGGTGGCGAAGGATGCCAGGCGCTGTACGTCACTCAGGTCACGGCTCTAGATGGACGGCTGCTGTCCTCAGTGCTCAAACCCATAAGCGTACAAAGGTAGGACCTGTACTTGTTACACATATGGAAATGTTAACATGTTAATCATTCATTAGTCTGGGTAAACAGCTTCTAAAGGATTGAGAAGGAATTATTTTTGAATGTTTTAATTTTCATCAGTGATGGTCCCATCTGCCGTATTTGCCATGAAGGAGGCAGCAGTGAGGGTCTCCTGTCCCCGTGTGACTGCACGGGCACACTGGGCACGGTGCATAAGAGCTGCTTGGAGAAGTGGCTGTCGTCGTCCAACACCAGCTACTGTGAGCTCTGTCACACAGAGTTCAGCATCGAGCGTCGACCCCGGCCTCTCACAGAGGTAACAAAGGTCAATGTCCTTAGCCTTGTCTGCATCCATCTTTATATTCTCGTCTTCTTTAATCTCGTTAACTTGGGCCGCTACAGTGCCTTGCAGACGTTTTCATATGACTTGGAAGTTTTTCTTACATTTAGACATACTTCAGCTCAAATCTGTCTGGAAAGTGTAGTGTTTCGTAGCGGAGCTGTGGATCTCTGCAGCTCCTCCAGAGTTATTATGGATCTCCTGACTGCTTCTCTGATTAATGCTCTCTCTGCCCAGCCTGTCAGTGAAGGTGGACAGCAATATCTTGGTAAGTTTCCAGTTGTGCCATCCTCTTTACATTTTCAGAGGATAAATTGCTGTGCCTGAGATGATCGAAGCTTTCGGTATTCACTTCTGAGGACAGCTGGTTGCATTACATGTTTGGAGGTGAAGGCAATGAATACAAATGCATGCCACACTTTTCAGATTGTGTTTATACTCTGTATGCCAATTTATATAATTTTCTTCCTTTTTATAAAGATTACTTTGTGTTGGTCAATCATGGATCCTAATAAAGTACACTAGAGTTTGTGGTTGTTGAGATGATGAGAAAAGCCTCAAGGGGTGTGAATACTTTTGCAGGGCACTATGACTTTATCACTGTGATTTCTACCTTTCTGCTGGTTTGTTTGGTTGTTGCATCAGAGTTTCTGTCCCTAATTTAAGATCTCACTTTCCTTGCTGTCTTGTTCCCTTCTTTCTCACGCTCTTGGCATTGTCCTTTCACCTCCCACTCCACAGTGGCTGCAGGACCCCGGCCCTCGTAATGAAAAGAGGACGCTGTTCTGCGATATGGTTTGCTTCCTCTTCATCACACCTCTAGCAGCGATCTCCGGCTGGCTGTGCCTGAGGGGAGCTCAGGACCACCTCCACATAGGGAGCTGGCTGCAGGCTGTGGGCCTCATAGCACTCACTATTGCCCTCTTCACCATCTATGTCCTCTGGACTCTGGTAAACATGCCTTCTGACACAGTTTCTTTTGCAAAATCCTACCCTGGTAACCCTGGTAACTCTCTCACCCGTATTTACATTTACAGGTATCTTTCCGCTACCACTGTCAGCTCTACTCCGAGTGGAGAAGAACAAATCAGAAAGTACGCCTTCTGATCCCCGAAGCGAAGGAGTCTAACTCTTCCCAGCATTCCTTGCTCTCTAACAAACTGAAGAAGTCTGCCAGTGAGAGTATAGTATGAGACCAGACATGTGGGAGCTTGCATCATGTTTGCTGGCTGGACTTCATGGAAGCATTCTTTCTTTAGTTGCTTTCTTCTTTTTTTGCATAATGTTTCACTTTGCATCTTACCAATGTGTTCTGCAGGCTCAGAAATGAGCACGTCTCAACTGAGTCCATCTGTTTTTCATAGTTGGATGTTTGATCAAATTTATGCAAAAAAGAAAAGACTGAGAGAGCATGAGATGTACAGAAACATACATGTTCTCTCACTCCTCATGGTGGATGTGAGGATGATGGGGGATCTACTAACAGAAATAGTTCCCAGGGCTGTGATTTCTACTCATTGTACCCCCACAGTTTGACAACCTCTCAGTGGATGAAGTTTTTTGCATTTTGGCATGTTACAACCGCTGAAACAAAGCCTCCACAAATGTGAAGTGGAACATGGTTCCCACAATTTTTTTCCGGTGAAGTTTGGTGTAAATTTGTGATGCCTCAAAATAAAACCCAGTGTAACCAACTGCCATCAGAAGACACCTAGATTGTGACTCTGTGTAACTTATCAGTATTTAAAGGAGTATGAAAACTTTTGGAAGTTACTGTAGAAGAGTTTGTAGTCAAACTCCTTGCCGCCTGAGCTCTTATTTTACTGTGACTGAAGTCAGTTGAGAAACCTCAGATCTTTGATTTATACTTCACAATCCAGATGTTGATATGCAGTGTGAGTTTAACCCGCAACTCAAATTTTGCACCGCAGCAGTTTTGACTTCTGTTCTTATTGCACGATCTCATGGTACACAGTCATCCCTCTTCCTAAACCACTATGGAAATTGAGGGTTTTACTGTACACAAACAGACTAACATGCAAAGTTATGCATGCAAGCTGCGCAATTAGTGACGTTAGTGTTTTTCTTTGTTTTAGGTGTATTTTTTAAATTCACTATAGACTGGCTGGATTTAGTGTTTTCCATCTGAAGCAGGCTTTATGGAGGTTTTAGTATCATCAGCACTGACCAGGCTGGTGTTATTTAGAGGGACAGGAAAAAAAAAACCAGATTTCAGTTTTTCAGTTGACTGATTTTACACCTTGCAGAAACATTCAATAGGTTTTGAGTTCAACACTGATGTGTGTAGGAATTCAATGCATAATTTTTACCTCTATCCCGGCAGGGGGGGGTCCCCAGAGGGCATTAGGTGAGAGGCGGGTTACACCCTGGACAGGTTGCCAATCCATCATAGTGCGATGCAGAGAGAAATAACAATGCATTATTGGTTTAATAAGCTGAGTTGACCTATTTTGCATGTGTATGATATGAGGGAGTACCCAGAGAAAACACATGTATGCACGGAGAGCACCGTGCAGCCCACTTTCAACCGTTACTACTTAATTTAGATTAATGGTTCATTGCATCTTATACATGCATGGGTCTGTCTCGATTTATATTTTGATCAGACTAGTGATGGGCGACTTGAAAGTTTATTACAATATTTTGTAGTGTTTAATGCGATTATGATAAAAGGGATGATGAAAAGTATTGAAAAATTCATCGGTATTTAGGCAGTAAGTACATTAAACCCTCAGAAATACAAATAAGGCCTGTTGTCATAGGCTGCTTCAGTTACATCTATTACTGCTATTTTCCAGCCAATTTATGTATTTTGATATTTATTGATGCAAAAGAAAATTGAAACAGCAAAAGTTAAAATCCAAAAACACCCATAAAAGTTTATCTGTATCACAATAAATCTCAATTTTTCTCAAGATAATTTCTTTCCCATCCCTAGATCAGATTGTGTAGTTTGCTATTATTATAGAAGAGAGCATGTATGTTTGCACTGGGTCTGTTATTGGGCAGATGAACTGGTTTACAGTTCATGTCTTTCTTTTTTTCCCCTCCTCTTTGATTTCATGATGTGAACTTTTATGCCTCGAGACAGTATTATCAAACCATGATGTTTACAGTAGCTTCTGCTTGTCTCTCCCACTGCCCCAGATAACGCTTTTTTAATCACAATTTTCACAAGTTATTTTTTAAAAGAAAAGAAATGCATGTAACTTACACCGTGAGACTGTGCTTCTTCATTACCTCTGGATCATCGCTGTGATTTCCTGCTCATCGTGAACACCAGCAGCTACTGGAGTCAGCTGAGCAACAAGAACTTAAACGAACCTGTCGGGTTGATTTTCTTGTTGAAAGTCTGTTCACAGTGTTTGAAAGTATGCAAAACTGCCATGGAGACGTGAAAATCGTCTCTTTGCACAGTTGTCGATCTTTGTATTTAACTCCCAAAATGTCATCCAAGGAACAGATTGTAAATAATGTTTTTGTTGTGTGCGTTAATGAACATGGAAATGTCACTTGAATTGTTTTTCTAACACTTTTGCCATCTTCTTTTTAAGAGGCAGGATTGTTTGTATTTCATTGAGTTGCAGTTCTTTGTTTTTAATATGTTGTTTTCTGAAACATTACAGGATGTCTTTAGAATCCTGGTATACCTTCAATCAGCCAAGAATTGTTTGCTAAAATGTAATAATAAATTCTGAGTGAGCATAAATCTGGAAAGCGTCGCTTTTGATCATTAACTGACCATGTAGTTGTGCTGCTAGCTAAGGCATCTTATGATTTAAAAGCGTGCTCTATAAGCTTGTTTACATCTCATTCTGTAACCCTGGCAGAGGGGTACGAGAGGAGGGGGTCATCTGTTTTGGTCGCCGGCTCAATGTGCTCGCTAATCCCGATGGAAAACAAACTGCTAATCTCAAGTTTTACTCCCAAACCAGCCGCATCTCCTCATCCAGTCCTCCTGCGTAAGCAGCTTAGTTGGAGAAACATGAATTAAAAGCATCAGATATGTTGCTGTTGCTGATGGTCTGACCTTGCTAGGAGGTACAAAATAAAATCACACAAGGAAGAAAACATTTCCCTTCGGATTTAAAGCCGTAATCTAGACCGTCTCGGATCACTTAGGTGTATTGTTCCCAAAATATTTACTCGGATTTTGACACACAAGAAAGGGATTTTATGTCCCTATTAAATGGTATTTATAGAAAAGCTACAAGTTTTTGTAGAACTATGGCTTAATATCTGAGCAGAATGTCTAGTCTGTATCACAGAACTGTTTAATAATAAAATATACAATGTCTTGTAAAAGTATCCATTCCCATGTAACCTTTCCACATTTCGTCACGTTAAAAACACAAACTTCAACCTTTTCTTGGCATTTTATGAGACAGTGAGGCACAGTGCAGAGTTCAACCTTTTTTATACTTATAAAATCAGTAAAGAAACTATTAGATATTGAAAACGTTTTGACCCAACCCTATGCATACAGAAGCATCAGAGGGTCTGGCAGATGGTAGTTGTAGAGTCTCGCTCTAGAGAAAGAGAGCAAAATGATCTCACACCTGTTTGGCTGAGGCCACAATCCCCCAGCATCATGCAGTGGAGACAGAGTAAAAAAAAAAAAGGTTTACATTACAGACAAAACTACAGCCAGACAACAGCTGAAACTGAAGAAACTTGAGTCTCAATGAAAACCAAAAACACAAATGATAACAACCCTAAACACTTCTTTTAGCATTCGTTTCTCCATAGAGGTTCTTTGTTGTATTTAAAAAAACGTTCTTTTAAAAGGATTTGTTGACTGTTTGGTTCCCTTTATATTTAGTCTTTCTCTAGACTATTTCAGATTTGCAAGTACACCTAATGGGATTTGGGTCAGCCTGTCACAGGAGCAATGGTTTGGATGATGTGTACGACTGTCGGCAGAGGGGTAAAGACTAGAGTGGAATGGGGTGAACCACTGTGCGTGTTTATTTACACTATCTGTGTGAAATAAAAAGTTTAAAACATAAATCTGAAATCTGTGGGGTGCGTTTAAATTCAGCCGCCCCCTGACTTTGCGTAGCCCCTTTCTGCAGCAGCCACAGCTACAAGTCTTTTAGAGTGTGTCTCTCTCAGTACCAACTTTGATCATCAACAGTGCAATGTTTGCTCATTCGTTTTTGGAAGTTAACACGGACCAGCACTGCTGTATTTATCAAAGGAAAGTTTTCTCACAGCATGATGCTGCCACCACTATGTTTGCAGCACACGCAACATTTTAAATATTGGCAAAATAGTTACATTTTGGTCTCATCTGACCAGAGTGCAGCTATCATTATGTTAGCTATGTTCCCAGCAGGGGTAAAAGGGACTTCCTTTGGCTTTTTTCTTCCTATTCTTTCATTAAGGCCAGGTTGTGAAATGCAAAAGTAATAGGTGTCTAGTTTACTGTTTGTTCAACTGGAGCTGTGCATTTCTGCTGCTCCTCCAAAGTCGCTTTGGGCCTCTTTTTGGCCCAACCTGTCAGTTCAGGTGGACGGACATGCCTTGGTAGATCTGCAGTTGTGTTGTTTCCATCTTCAGATAATGAATTGAACAGAGCTGTTTGAAATGCTCAGAGCTTGGGAGATTGTTTTATAACCTAAACCTGCTTTAAACTTGTCCAAAACATTTCTCTGACCCGTCTGCTGTGCTTGGTTTTCTAAAACTGACATGTTTACTGATGTTCTTTAAAATAAGATTTATTTAAAGGAAATGTTTTGTTTGGTATATTTTTCTATAGTCTTAACAATTCTTTTGCAAGGCACTGTACTGTAGGTTCACGTTTTTTTTAAATGTTTTACGGGCCCAGTGAGAGAGACCTCTAAATTGTTTTTCTTTTTTCCTTTCTGACTGAACAGCAGAAATCTCCGCTTTTTGTTTCACGCTGACCAATACTTACCAAATTTTAACCTGCCTTTAAGAACTACCATGATTCACAAGCTGCTCATATCATCAGGAAGTAGTTTTATTGTGATTTACGTTCAGTTTGCTCATATGCACGTTTTGGTAGTCTATTCTGGTAATAGTTTTTCTTAAAGAGAAAACTTTGTATAACAAAATCTTATATCTTAAATATAAGCTTACTAAAGCTGCTATAATAATATGGGCTTTGTTCTCTAAAAAAAAAAAAAAAGTACCTTTAAATAGTAGCGCTTACTGAGAGGAAAAACACTGGGCTATTTACCCCATCAAATAACAGCAACCTCTGACTAAGTGCTGTTGTTTTAGTGAGAAGGATGCTTGTGTCATCATCTGTCCAACAATAAAACACTAAACTCTTTGTAATCTACACTAAGCAA
Organism: Girardinichthys multiradiatus; assembly: GCF_021462225.1. Taxonomy (NCBI): domain Eukaryota; kingdom Metazoa; phylum Chordata; class Actinopteri; order Cyprinodontiformes; family Goodeidae; genus Girardinichthys; species Girardinichthys multiradiatus. The sequence goes on from NC_061802.1 coordinate 34,219,575, forward strand.
AACAAGGTTTTTCAGAAGGGATTAATTAAACCCAACAAAGTGCTTCAGTCAAGAGTTTTATTGTAAATTTACAGGTTTTAAACTGAAAGTAAGACAATGACAAATGAAGCTAAAGTTTCTTCAATAAATACTTAGTGAGAATATTTTTGGCATGATGACAGATGGAAGTAAGAAGCAGACTGTCAAACATATAATACTGCTTCATCCGGCTGGAGTAACTCTATGTAGTTCATGTACACAGCACCATCTAGTGGCAACCAGTGAAACATATTTCCTAACCTCGCAGCACTACTTTACAGACCGGTTCAAACAACTTCAGGAGCTTCATTAAGACAGCAGCGATTGGCTCTTTCCTGCCTCGCAGGACCTTCGCTCTGACTCCATGATCAAGTCGACTGATCAGGGGGCATACAAGGCGTCTGAAATGTATCCCTCATGGCGGGATAGAAGAGCACAAGTGACTTTCAAAGTACTCCAACAAAATAAAATGAAACGTATTCAGAGAAAGGGACAAAAAAAAAAAAAAAAAATGGAGTACGGAAAGAGTATAAAGTATAAAGTAAGGAAGGAGTTGGTTTTGTAGGGAGCTACAGGGAAACAAAAGTGCACTGGTGGTGTCATGGAGGGTGGATGTAGAGAGGAGGGCGAGTGTCTTCAGACTGAGCTTTGACAGCACTGCAGTTTGTTGCCCCTCTGGCCATCAGTTGTCGGCGGGACACTTATGTCTACTACGTTGTTACCCGGAGACTCGTCGTGCGCGGACCTGTCGGCGATCTGCTTCTGTGACACGATGCGGTAAATTTCTGGAGATGGGGAAAACATTTCTTTTCAAACCATTTAAACATGTGATGCTCTTGATTACATATAAAGTTACAAAACATCATCAATGGAAGAGCAAGACAACTCCGCTGCCTGTATGTCATTCAGGTACATCTCAATAATTTAGAACATCTTGCTTTCTTTACTTGTAAGTCTATTGTGATGCAAAGCGATCACTGTAACAAGAAGACCATTAAATAATGTCCACCCCTTATTAATATCAGTCTGCTGATTAGATTGATGGAGTGATTTCAGTTTCGATGTTTCACAGCAGCTTCAACATGAAATGACGAAACTGAAATGAAGTTAGCTGATAGTTCTGAGCCAGGACAAAAAAACACTGGAGATTAGTTGTTGTGAAATACAACCATCCTTTAACTAAGTTATTATGCAGTGGATTATTCTGCATTATAAGCAGGATGATTTGTTAGCACAACAACTAAAGCAGGGAAGTCATTTGCATCACCGTACAAGCAGCACATCAGTGTGAGCCCAGCATCGCCTAACGAAACACAATGGCTGACAGAAACACACAGACATTCACGCCTGGCTTATTTAATCAACCCACTTTCAAACCAATCACTGTGCCGCTCCATTGTGGTGAAGAGAGAGCTGAGCTGAAACGCGAAGCACTCGATTTACTAGTCGTCTTCGTTCCCACCGTCACCTATAGGCATGAACTTTGGGTCATGACCGAAAGAACGAGATCCCGGATACAAGCCGCTGAAATGAGCTTCCACTGGGTGGCCGGGCACTCCCTTAGAGATAGAGTGAGGAGCTCGGCTGTCCAGGAGGAGCTTGAAGTAGAGCCGCTGCTCCTCCACATCGAGAGGAGTCAGTTGAGGTGGCTCGGGCATCTATATCAGATGGACGCTTCCCCCAGGAGGTGTTCCAGGCACGTCCCACTGGGAGGAGGTCCAGGGGACACTGGAGGGACTATGTCTCTTGACTGGCCTGAGAACGCATCAGGCTTCCACCAGAGGAGCTGGAAGTGGTGTCTGGGGAGTCTAGGCATCTCTGCTTAGATTGCTGCCCCCACGACCCAGTCCTAGATAAGCGGAAGACGACGAAGACTTTCAAACCATATTCTGCACCTCTGTAGGAGTTTTTCTGTTGCTTTAGTCATCTTCACTGCTGTAGGACCTGACCTATCACCCACTGAAAGCACGTCATACGTTATGAATCAAAATAACAGACCCTGGGGGAAAAAAGGCCTTGAGAGGTCAGAATCAGAATCAGAATCAGAAAAGCTTTATTGCCAAGTACGTTTTTGGACATACAAGGAATTTGTTTTGGCGTAGTCGGTGCAATACAGTACAAGTTAAACAGTACAAACATATCTACAATATAATATAAATATAAGTGCACAGTTTTAAGTGAGTGAGAGTAAATATAGAGCAGTATAAGATGAGTCCAGTATAAGAGAGTCCAAGCTGAGCGTTAATGTAACGCATAGTTACAGGTTACAAGTGTCCTGTCAGCAAAAAAAGGGGGGGTGTGGGGGAAAGGGAGAGTGTCAGTGTGGTTTCCGGGCTTTGTTAACCAGGCTGGTGGCAGATGGGAAAAAACTGTTCTTGTGGCGTGAGGTTTTGGTCCGGATGGACCGCAGCCTCCTGCCAGAGGGGAGAGTCTCAAAGAGTCTGTGACCGGGGTGGGAGGGATCAGCCAGAATCTTCCCTGCCCGCTTCAGGGTCCTGGAGGTGTACAGTTCCTGGAGCGACAGTAGACTGCAGCCAATCACCTTCTCAGCAGACCGAATGACACGCTGCAGCCTGCCCTTATCCTTGGCTGTAGCAGCGGCGTACCAGATGGTGATGGAGGAGGTGAGGATGGACTCAATGATGGCTGTGTAGAAGTGCACCATCATAGTCTTTGGCAGGTTGAATTTCTTCAGCTGCCGCAGGAAGAACATCCTCTGCTGGGCTTTCTTGATGAGGGAGCTGATGTTTGGCTCCCACTTGAGATCCTGGGAGATGATGGTTCCCAGGAAGCGGAAAGATTCCACAGTGTCAATTGTGGAGTCACAGAGGGTGATGGGGGCAGGTGGGGCTGGGTTCTGCCTGAAGTTCACAACCATCTCCACTGTCTTTAGAGCGTTGCATTGTGCCGTCCCACGTGCAAGCACGTGGGACGGCGTGATAAGCGTCTCTGATGGTGGTGTAACAGTGATCCAGAATGTTGTCCTCTCTGGTCGGACATTTTATAAACTGTCTGTATTTGGGAAGTTCGTGGGTGAGATTACCTTTGTTAAAGTCACCAGCGACGATTACTAAGGAGTCCGGGTTGGTCCGCTCCACACTCAGTATCTGGTCGGCGAGCATGCGCTGTGCGACCTGCACGTTAGCTTGCGGCGGGATGTAAACACCGACCAGGATGAACGAAACGAACTCACGGGGGGAATAGAAAGGCTTACAGTTTATGATGAAGGATTCCAGGTCTGGAGAACAGTGCTGCTGAATCACTGTCACGTCGTTGCACCAACCACTGTTGAGGTAAAAACAGATTCCTCCACCTTTCGCTTTGCCGGAGAGTTCCGTGTCTCTGTCCGCTCTGTAGAGCTGGAATCCTGCCAGCTGCAGCGCAGAGTCCGGTATTAATCCACACAGCCACGTCTCCGTGAAGCACAAAACTGCCGATGAATAAAAGTCCCTGTTTTTCCCCAACAACAGTTGTAGTTCCTACATTTTGTTGGGAAGTGAGCGCACGTTAGAGAGAAATATTCCAGGTAACGGTGTTCGTAGTCCACGCTGGTGAAGACGTACCAGCACCCCAGCCCGTTTCCCTCTCTTCCGGCGTTTCACCGCGTGAACAAAGGTGAGCGGAACCTTTGACCAGAATGTCCAAATATTCCAGAGCAGTAGGTAGAAATGTTGGAAATAACTCCTCTGGTGTAGTAGCCCTGATGTTCATGAGTTCTTCTCTGGTGAGAGAGCTCCGGGTACCATCACAGAAGACCGTTTTAAAGCAAAAAACAAAACAAAACAATGCGCACCAACACGCCGAGGCGACCATCTGCGGCGCCATCTTGTTGTTCACCACAGACAGGTCGATGATAAGATATCTTAACCTTGAGTCTGCTAATAACGTTTGTCACAGCAAAGTGTTAAACAAGCCCATTACAGCATGTTGCCTGGCTGAGCTTCATTAAATGAGTAATTGTTCATCTCACCTGTTAAAATGTTCTTGAACGCCTCTTCGACATTTGTGGAGTCCAACGCTGACGTCTCAATGAATGACAGGGTGTTCTTTTCTGACGTAGGGAGAGAAGGAGGATATATTTTACATATGTCAGCATGGCTCAGTTACGCTGACCCCGCCACAGAACTCAGTGCGGTTTACCTGCGAAGGCTCGAGCCTCATCGGTGGGCACGGCCCTGAGGTGACGGAGGTCGCTCTTGTTGCCCACCAGCATGATGACAATGTTGTTGTCGGCGTGGTCCCTCAGCTCCTTCAGCCAGCGCTCCACGTTCTCATACGTCAGGTGCTTGGCGATGTCGTAAACTAGGAGAGCTCCGACCGCACCCCGGTAATACCTGGTGAGGCCGGGAGGTATAACAGTATGCCTTATCTTTGAGGGTTTGAGTTTCTACATGCCGTGCTGTGAACATTTCTAACCCAGGAGACACTCACGCTGAGGTGATCGCTCTGTAGCGCTCCTGTCCGGCTGTATCCCAGATCTGAGCTTTTATTGTCTTTCCATCCACCTGGATGCTGCGGGTGGCGAACTCCACCCCTATGGTGCTCTTGCTCTCCAGGTTGAACTCGTTCCGGGTGAAACGGGACAGCAGGTTACTCTTCCCCACACCCGAATCTCCAATGAGGACAACTGGAAACAAAATAAAAACGGAGATAAAACATGTTAGAACTTATCTTGTAGTAAATCAGGATTTCTAAGATTAAAGAAATACCAATAAAACTCTGACCTTTTTTTAAATTTGTTTTACTTGATGTAAAGCGAGATCACAAAAGCAATGTAGTGATGTTCAACCACAGAACTAAAAAACACACATGCACTGATCAACCAGGCTAAAGGTATCCCAAGTTTAAAAGGTTACGTTTTCATACTGTTCCCTCAGTTTAAAGTCCTTTTAATGGGATTCCAGGGAAATGGCTGGAGTTTTCCTCAGCTGTATGGAGCATAGAGTAATACAGTGTTGCCCCTTTCCCATCTGTTGCTGCGTACTGCTGGTCAGCTGGCTGAAAAATGGCTACTACATGTTTCCCTCGCTTACAAGGTTGAAAAATATGACAGTTTGGAAACATTTCTAGCCACGGGAAATACAGACAGTTATGACAATGAGACAAAAAGAGCATCTATCAGACTTTTCCTGGACGACACAAATTTCCTGACCTGCCTCATCCAGCTGTAACACATAAGAGAAAAAATGTGCTGCAGGCTCTTAGATAGAGGTAGCAGTTTTAAATCTAACAGAAAATAAAGGATTTACAAGAAGATCCATTTTAATGGATCAAAGCACATGTGGTTGACTGATGCGTTTATAGACTGAAAATGATGGAAGTTCTTAGTTTTGATTTCAATTCAGTTTATTTATATCGAAGCAAATAACACAAAACCAAAGTCAATCCAATCATACAGAGATTCTAAAAGTCTACTACATACGTTAATAATGATCTTAGTTATCAAACATTGCAGTCAAGTTCAGTTTATCATTCAGATTGGAAATCCAGCAGATTGCATCAGGTCTTAAGACTTCAGCCGTCCTGGATGAGCATCTAGCGACAGGACACTGTTGCTTGCATTGTGCAGCAATCGATCATACCGAGCATGCATGTAGTGGCAGTGGAAAAGGAAACTCGCCTTTAAAAGGAAGAAACCTCCAGCAGAACCAGGCTCAGTCTGAGCGGCCATCTGCCACGACCGACTGGGTGTGTTGAAACATTTATCAAAATGGGAAAAAATTTGGATAACCTCCAATAACTTTAACAACATTAAGATTATTTCTTGTGGTTTTAAATAAAACTAATTAGACAATGTTATAGATTTTTGTGTTAATGCAATGATACCATAGTGTTTTTACTCGAGGTGAAAGTCTAATCCTGCCTCATGTCAAAACTGGATCCATGACCGTCTTTAAAGTAAAAGCGCAGGAAAACTCTGCTCTAACTGTTGAGGAAGCGTTATCAGACTCTGCCCTGTAGGTAATCAGGCAGGAAGGAGCTGCTCTCCTGGAAATCTGACTCAACGCTTTCTCAACACTTCAGTTCCTGTGTCATCCTGACGAGTCATCAGTATCCGCAAACCAGCGTCCACCAGCTGGGGCCCTTTAAATGCTTTAAATTAATAATGCATTGAATGAAATGCAATCTTCCTGATTTACTTTTAAACCCTGAATTTATTATAAACAAAGATATATGGATGTGCAGTATACCATAATATATTGGTACTTCACCCCCAACAAACTGGGGTTCCAGATGAAAGATTGATCTAGTGACGTGGATTCAGTGATCCAGTATGATCAGATCCAGCTTCATTTGGTAAAGAAATTACTTTTTAGTCATCAGGCAGACAAAGAAATGGCTGATTGGAAAGTACCTGCGATCAGAGGTAATTAGAAACTTGACAATAGAAGAAACAACAATAGTTTCCTCTTTCTTCCCTTTCATAGGGAGTGAGTTTCCTCCCTCTGGGGTCAACAAAGCAACTCTTGTTTTAATCAAAATGATCTTACAAGATAAGGCAGATATAAAATATTCACGGTGAACGTCTGAATGAGAACTCAGTGTGAAGCTAAAAGTGAAGTCTAGTTTTGATAGATGATAATAAAGTTTTTAAACACAGCCAGTGTGTTATAGGTCTATTTATGTGACTACCAGCCACTAGCCCGCAGGACTCCTCACCCAAACATTTCGCTCTTGTTTCGATGAAACGCGTGGAGAACAAAGAGTCACACCTGAACACAAAAACAGGCACTGCCACACCCACAGTAACTGTATATGAAGGATGTATTAAACGGGGGAAGTGAGTCAACGGGCTACGAAAACAGCCCGGCTAGCTACCGTTAGCTGATGTTTGACAGCGACGTTAACGTAGCTAGCATGCTAACTTTAAGAATAGCCTTTAAGTAATGCGAATTTTCGTCTGTTTCACTTGCCTTTGAACAAGAAATCATACTCGTCGTCTCTGTTCCCCATTGTGTGGTTCAATTAGCTCTAAAGGAGAGCGGTGGTGAGAGAAAATAGGTCCCCGCACTGACCAGGGTGGTGGTGGTGGTGCGCCGAGATGACAGGAGGAGACAGTGCGCATATTGCGTAAGAGGAGCAGAAACAATACGTGACGTACCGCTACGCAGTTTCAGCAGCTGGAGAAAGTACGCAGAAAATCCCCGTCAGTCTGGTATTTTAGGAGCAATTAAGGCTTGTTCACTGTCATTTCTGGAAATCCATATCCTACTTAACAACAAGGAATTATTTCATTTTCTGTAGTCGGCAGTAGTATAAAACTATTTGTGTACAGTTTATTACATTTCTTAAAATCATACCGCACAACAAAAAATTGTATTTTAAGGATGTCACTCTAACTTTAGAATTGAAGTGAAAATTGTTGTAGTGTTGAGAACATCAGGACTTTCTTCCCTATTTTAAAATATGTTCTAAACTTCAGCCAACAGTGAATTTGATAGACATACAGATAATTTTTCACAGAACACCAGACGTGCACCGAACAATGGAAAGGGAGAAGGATCAAAAATAACCCCATTCTACGTTGGGATATTGCGCATGTTGCACATTCATGCATTTTTTCTATGTGTCTCCTAAAAAAATAATGAAATATGTCTTTCTTTTCTCTATACTTTAACCCTACTGTGATGGAGACGATTTTACTGGGCAACTCTGGCCGGAGCCTAACACACAAGAATAAATACATGAAAAGATTTGAAAGAAAACCATAGTTCAAATAAATCTATAATTTTTTCTCTCAAGCAAAGTTTTATTATGGACCCACTTCCAGTGAAACCCATTTCAAATATAATAGACTTATGAGAATCAGGGAAGAGGGGGAAGTTTATTGTTTAGTTTACAGGCAGCCAGTGGAATAAGGGTTTAGTTAATGGATTTAGTTCATGTCTCCACCGTAAGCCTGGGCAAAAATGGCCTGCATGGCAAAGTTCCAAGACAAAAAACCACAAAAGTTTAACTTTTTTGAAGGTGTGTGTCTCATTACATCTAGTGTAAAAGTAACACCACATTCCAGAAAAAGAACATGATACCAGCAGTGAAATATGGTGGTGGTAGTATGATGGTCTGGGGCTGTTTTGCTGCTTCAGGACCTCAAAGACTTGCTGTGATAAATGGAACCATGAATTCTGCTGTCTACCTACACATCCTGAAGGAGAATGTCAGGCCATTTTTTCATGACCTCAATGTGAAACAAACTTGGGTCCTGCAGCAGAACAATGATTGAAATCACACCAGCAAGTCCTCCTCTGAATGGCTGAAGAAAAACAAAATGAAGACTTTGGAGTGGCCTAGTCAAAGTCCACACCTGAATCCTATTGAAATGCTGTGGCATGACCTTAGAAAGGCCTGAAACACGTATTAGTGTGACAGACATGGAAAAAAATATTAAATCAGGAAGGGGGAAACACTTTTTCACACCACTGCACATACTCTCAGCTACTTAAGTAATAAACACATTTTGTATAAAGGTGCTTTACATCTCAGTTCTGCTGCAATTGTAAAGTTAAAACCACATTTTCCTTTATCCCCATACTGATATGATTGATCTAAATGCAGTTTAAAGAACTGAAATATATGAATGAGAAATAAAACAGTCTTCTAAAATACAGCACACTGTTGCAGATTAAACTCAGTGCAGTTGGAAGTCCTACAATGTGAGAATGACTGAATAACAAATGTACAGCTGCAGATAAAGGTTTGCGCATACAGGATCTGCTCACTGAAAATGAGTCATTGGGTGGGTATAAACCTTTAACTGCACTAAGTGCAAGTAGAAACAGGCTGTTATCATACTACGACATCATATCATATCATACCATTACAGCTTTTTTAGATCTAAGTAGTTACTGTTTATTATTTTTGTACTTTTTTATAAATCACGCACTAGTATGAAAAGCTCTTGTGCAGCAATGATTGTTTTTACTGAGGGTTAGTCACATATTTATGTTTTGTTAAGTAACTTTAAAGCTTTGTTTGACTAAATCACAACTAAAACCTTCACATTATTAGTTTTTGAAATAATGACATTCAAAATAGTGTTTTCTTTTTTATTTGCAGGTTATTACAAATTATTATTAAAAAAATAAAAATACTTTATTAAATGTACAATATTTTCCTGTGGAAAATGATGAAAACTGGTGGAATTTGAAAGTATAAATATTGCTGAGGAATACTCCAGTACGAATTAAATACAGCAAATATACAGAAGTACTTCACCTCAACTCTAAGTATTATTGCCTTTTGTTTACAGCTCAATACACGGGGGGAATAATGATGAAGGTGCTCCATCTGAACAAAGTAAGACAGTAACTTTGCTGAAGTTAAAGCTATATTATCTAGGTCTGGGGATTGAAAGGGATGGATTTTAGGTCTGGTGGACTATTTCTGTGTTAGTTGTGTTTTGAAGCATCATCCTGTTATAAGACCCAAAAGTTACCTGTTTCTGTCAACCAGATTTTTATTTAAAAGGTTCTAGTATTTCAGTAAGTTCAGAATGCCATGCACCCTATACCAAGCTGTTTAAAAAGAAACAAGGCCACATCTTTACAGATTCTCCATCATATGTGGGCATGAAATGCTTTCCCACAAATTCATATTTTTGTTTTATGACAAACCCACCTAGGATGTTTTTTTGCCTTAAAGCTTTTAATCTCATCTGGTCAAAGCAAATGGTTCCAGTTAAAGTCCCAATAGTGTTTAGCAAACTCCAAGTTTACCTGTTTTCATTTGTAAAGGACAGAAAAGTTTTTTTCTGGCATCACTTCCAAATAATCTTCCAAGTAATTGTTTTGCAAGTTGAAAGCAAGTCTCAACTCTTTCTTTTTAACTCTCACGTCACTTTCCACGTATAGATATGTAAGTCTCAAGGTTAGCCTAAACTCTAGTTTAGTCTTAAACACAGAGTAATAATTAATTTCTAGAATTCATACATTATTAATAAAAGATGTTTGCCAGAACAACCTGCTAGTGGTACTAAACCTCAAAAACGCCACAAAAAAAAACTCAGTGCTGATGTTGCTTTTTACAGTAAACATAAACTGTAACAATCAAAACAGCAAGCAAATAAAGAAAATAATGAGCAAACGGATCCATAACTAAAACCTGAACCCACGGGAAACCAAGAGTCATGTATTACTAATCAAAATGTCCTTAAAACTCTGAGTCGCTTAAAAAAGGAAATGTACATTTAAAAGTTACAATTACAATTAAGGCGGCGCTGAATAATTTTTGAGTTAAGCATCCTACTGAATAAATGTGCTCAAATTATTTGGGGGACTTTTTATAACATTTTATCGATGAGTTTATGCTTTTGCAATAAAAGATTAATTTACTTTAAGGACTTTTACAAGGGAAGCAAACACGTTTGTGTGGATCTGTAGACAAGTCTGCTGTTTAACCTCCTCAACACAATACTAAACACTGCCTTGTTACATTTATCATGCATCAGTGTAACCTCCAGTCTGGCAGATTTCTCCTACAGTAAAGCTTGTTTATCCTGTCCCTGCTATCTTAAATTTCATAAACTTCATGATTCTTACTGGTTTCTGGGTTTGGCACAAAAGGTACTTTTCGGCTGTCAGCACGCACAGACATACGTCAGAACCAGTCTTACCTGTTGCTGACGCCCCGCCCCCTTGTCGCACATAGACCAATCAGCAACGAATGCACCGCTGTTAATTTTTATTACAGCCAGACCTGCTGCTGTTCTGCTTTAATATGCAAAGAGCAGTACAGCGGGCAAACACCGGCTGAGGATTAGTGTTAGCCTTACCAGGAATCATCACCTGCTGCAGGAATCTACACCTTTAGTGATGGCAAAAAGAACCGGAAGGAAAAAGAGCCAGCTGCCAGACTTTTACTATGAAGGTTACCTGGAGAAGAGGTCCTTCAAAGATAAGGTAGACTCGAAAACCTTGCTGATCTGTTTGTTAGTTTTCAGTTTTCTTAATTAAAAAAATTGACTACTAAAAATTTGACGACTTTAAAATTGCCACATCCTTACAAAGAGGCTGGAGATATGATTGTTCACATGGTTGCAAACCATTGTGATGATGATCAAAGAACTAACCTGTTACTGATATCAATTATTTGCTTTTAGTGGATGTTGGCTCTGTTTATGAGTTAATATAATAAGCAGTACGTGGAAAGCATACTCTGTTTTTGTGTGCATGTGAGTCCTATCCTGGCAGCATAATAAGCAAACAGTATGGCGGGTCCCGTTGCCTTGCAGTGTTAGTATCTAGAAAATTGATGTATGGATTTTCAATTGTCATTGCAATTTCGAAATTTTATAAAGGACTGCTTGGATGCTGTATGTGGTTGGCTGCGATATGTATTGCATTAAATCCTTGCGGAGTCACTACGCATTTCCACAACATGTACTTGGCACGCTTTGTAAATTTTTGAGTTCAATGAAAATTGAATTAAAGTTGGCAACATTTAGTTGGATGCATGAATTGTAATAATCTTGCATTCCTTAATTTTCTGTTGGAATAAAAATGTATGCCTCTACTGAAGAGCCGGCAGCACATTTGTACTGTTTCATGTGTAATACTCCTTCAGGAAAAAAAACCCTGAGTCAGTCAACATTTTTGCTGACAGGTTAGACCTCCAAGTTAAATGGAAATCGGCTTTAGGCCTGATCGGTGCATCTTCAGTTGAAATGCATCTTTTATTATTACCGATCTAATGATTACTAATGGTTGTCGGTGCTTAATTTTACAAATTGACAAAGCAAGTCTGGTAAAGTTTAATTATCTGTGAGTAATGCAGCATAAAATGTTTAGACTTTTCTACACCACCTGTCTGCATGTCCAACTGGTCCAATGGCTTTTCTGCTTTTTGTGTTGCAAAGATTGATGCAAACCAGGGACCGACAGGAGAGCAAAGGGTCAAACAGGTCACACAAGGTCTACAAACAATAAATCCAGAGGCCAGTTTAGGCCAAGCCTTCACTTATGAGGATGATTATCTGCTCTTCTGTAACTACGGAAAACTGATTTTTTTTTTTTTTTTTTTTCTGGTGTAAAATGTCTGTGCTCATATTTTTAGACCTTAATCTCACTGATCTAATGACAAAATTGCATGAATTGGATTCGGTCCAGCCAGTTACACCTCATTACGGTTATTTACATGACACATAGTTTCTGATGTTGATTCAGACCAGTCTAAGAATGTTATTTGCTTCAATCAAAGGTTGCCTGCTTATTTCCTTGTTGTTGTTGTTTACCTTCTTCTTTTCTCCCATTCTCTTCCTGTTTAGAATTATAGTCTTTATTATTTAACTTGTCGCTGTATGTTTGTGCAGACATCTCGGAAACTGTGGACCTGCTTGAGTGGGAACACACTTTTTTTCTTCAACGAGAAAAGAGACAATGATGTAAGGCTTCTCAGAGACATGGTCAAATAAAATACCCAGATTTGCCTGTTGTTTATTGTGCCTCACTGTTTCATCAGTATTTAGAGAAACTGGATCTCTATGGACTGATCTCAGTGACAGACGACAGCAGCCCGGATCCTAACTTGGATGCGGCCAGATTCAATGTTCAGATGACGAACGGAAACATCAAATTCACTGTAAGCGAGTATATGCAGAATAACCTTCCTGTTATTTAGTCTGTTGATATTCCTGTTTTTATTTATGCTATTATTTGCCTGTGGTGTTTTTGCAGGCCCCAAGTGCAGAATCTCGGGAACTTTGGAAAGGATTTATCTACTCTGTAGCTGAGGTTTGACCTCTATGTAATTTTTTGCATTTCACCATATTTTGCTCCTTGATCTTATACAGTGATTTTCTTCCCCACATTGTTTAAATAAGAAACCATGTCTCCCTGTAGCTGCAGGTACCCTCCTCCCTGAACCTGCTGCCAGGTCAGTTTCACATCCTGAAGGAGATGGTCCAAAAAGAGAAGGAGAGGTTGGCAAACCCACTAACAGAGCAGAGTCCTACTACAGTCAGAACAGACATGCCTGCGTGAGTATCTCTCTGGAGTAAACCTCTTCTGAAGTGATGATGCATGAACGAGTGAGTGAGGGTATGGTTTTCTTGTGTTTCGATTCAGTTGTTACTACAAGGTGCCTCGTCTGGAGGCCGAGCTGCTGCTCGAGAGAGAAGCCAACAAAGGAAACCTGCTGCTGAGAGATGGGAAAGACGGGCGCTCCTTCGCCATCACCACCAAACAGGATCTTGATGGGTACATGCACATGTTTGAAGCACAGATTTGTTAGTGCGACAAAAAAGAAACCAAACTTCCTCTGGACAAAGAAATCCAACTGCTGCACATAATAGACCATGTTGTTTGCTGTTAAGCTATACCATTCCTCCTTTGTTGTTGTTGTTTACAGTTCTTTGGTCTCTCTTTCAGATCTATTTTCCGACACTACCGAATACTTACTGAACCACAGGGAGGCTTCTACATTGATGTGGACAAACCTGTGAGTACCAATCTTACAACATTTTACTAAACATGCCAAAGTTAAAATATTGGTTAGTTTTGTCCAACCACACAATTGTGTAAACACAAAATTGCCTACACACTGTCTTGAAAATTATTCTTTTGCACATTTACACACATTACAACCAAAATCTTCATGGTGTTTTGTTGGGTTTTCATGTAATAGGGCAGATAAAAATCTGAGAACTGTGTTATACATTTGGATTTAGTCTCTTTATTCTTAAGATAAAAGCCATTGTTGACAAAAACAATACACACCAGCCTAAACACCATTACCCCTGTGAAACGGGGATGGCGACATCCTGCTGTGGGGATGCTTTTTCTTCAGGGGTAGGGTTAAGGGAAGGATCCACGAAGCTAAAAGCAGGCCAATCATGGAAGAAAACTAGTTAGAGGTTGTGAAAGAGTTGAGAATGCAGTGGAGGTTCACTTTCCAAAAGGACAACAACCCTAAACAAGCAGCCAGAGCTGCAGTGGAAGGGTTTAGATCAAATCATATTCATCTGTTAGACTGGCCCAGTCAAAAGTCCGATCTAAATCCAATTGTTTTCCCTTTTTTTGGCTAAGTTTGAGCTTTCTTTTTTATAGGTCATTTGCAAAAATGCCAGTATTTAGATAATGAATGGCGTGCAAAGCTGGCACGGACCTACTCCAAGGGACATCTAGCTGTTGCTACGGCAAAAGCTGGTTCTATGACTCACCTTTCAGATTTTTATTTGCAAAAGGTTTCCAAACCAAGTTATTTGCCACTTGTGCCACTTTCCAACACTTTGTGTTGGTCTATTGGATAAAATCCCATTAAAATACCTTCAGGTTTGTGGTTCAAGGGATGTGACTCCTATGTGGAACTCTAAACCCTAGTAAAGCCTGTTTGACTGGATAGCTAAAGTTTTTATGGCTATATGACCAGATTATATGACCTCCTGGAAAGGGATGTGCTTGCCAGTTAAAGCTGAGGAGACTGACAAAATGTCTTATGTAAAGGTTGTTGAATGACACTTTGCTTTAATTAGCAAAGTCATAATATAAGAGACTTTAAACCCAGGTTTCCAAAAGAAGGCAGTGAGTTTGTGTGCATGTGACCTGGCAGAGTGCATGTACATATTTGCTAATTCTGTGGTTTTATTTCTTCTTGGATTTAATAGTTTTATAACAGCTGAAGGTGTGCTCTTTGTGCAGGTCCACTTTGACACATTGCATGATTTGGTCAACTACATGGTGGAAAAAACCAAGGGAAGTCTGACTCCCCTCATCATCGAGGGACAGTATGACAAGAACATCTGTATGTCTAACTGATTTATTATTCTTTCTTTTCTCCCCCACTGTATTCATCCTTCTTTAACTAAATATCTGTAATCAAAAGCATACACATCCTTCCTTTTCCAGCTTTTATTTCATCTGATAATGAAAACGGCGAGAGGACTCAACAGCCTTTGCCAGACCCTGCCCCTGCAAGAGAGGCTCCTATGTCAGGTACTATCTGTTAACACACTTGTATGTCCTTATGCATCAGCAAAAGGGACATAGCTCTCATATTTCAGTCTTGTTCCTGTGATTCCAAGCCCCAGCAGCAGTTACAAGAAGAACGACTTGTTCTTTTAGAAGACCTGGAGGCATGACAAATTCACCTAAAAGTTGCTGTAATAAAAAAAAAAAACATGTCAGTAGTCACACATATTAAGACAACGTGTGCGCAGAAATGGGTCTGAATCAGGTTTTTAAAGTGCTTTGTTATCAGTGAGCTTGTTCTATGACAGCAGTGTGAGTTGAAAGTTGAGGCCACCTCACGCCCACTTATTCAGCAGTCGCCGAAGCGTTCAGAGCCTACGCCAAGCACCTTTCAGAGGCTTTTGTTCTGGACTTTGAAACTAAAAAGGGTAATGTCAGCAGGATGAAAGGACAAAAAATGAACAATAAACATGTGATCTCTAAAAATAAACTAAAAAAGAAACATGTGATTCTGATAAGAATGTGAGGAACAATGTTAACCATCTTTAATTGGTTGATTCCACCAGTTAGGCAAACTACTATTTAATTAATGTCGAAGTTATAAAAAGGCATTTGGGCAGAAATTTTGTTGCCATTTATTATTTTATATTTTTAATCTATGTTAATTCCACAGTTTACCGACCCTTTAAGTGTTTCCATGACCCTTAAACATTTAGTTTTTTCATTTTCTCATATTACAACCAAAATCTTCAAGGTGTTTTATCGAAATTTTATGAGATAGACCAACACAGAATTGTGCATTACTGTGAAGAAAAAGGAAAATAACGCTTGAACATTGTAAAGTTTTTTACAAAGAAGACTGAAAATATTGGTGCGCGTATGTATTCAGCCTGCTTGAATCATTACTTTATAGTGTTTTTGGGTATGCCTCTACCAAACTTGCGAATAAAAAAACTAAGGTGTGGTGTGAACTTGTATTCAGCCTCCCTGAGTCTGCGGTATTTCACTTTATAGTTATCTGTAATTATAACTGAAAAGTTTTTTGGATTGGGAGTATTTGTGAACATTAGTTTTTAAGTCATGCCGCTGATTTTCAATTGTTTTATGGTCTGGACTTTGACTAGGCCATTCTGGCACATAAATGTGCTTTGAGCAGCCTCCAGCTGTATTTAGCTACCAATCGTCCTATTAATCAGCTTCCCTGCAAAAGAGAAGCATGCTCTGTTTCTTCCACCACCACCTTGGATGTTCATGGACGGACTCAGACATCAATTTTTAAGTCTTGCTACAGACTCTCAGTTGGATTTACTCATTTTCTGGTTGTTACTTGATAAAATGTACCTTTGCAAGGCACTGTCTTTACAGTTTATAAAGTTTAGTAAATTTGACAAAAGTATCTAATGTCATCTGTACGCAATGAAAGCTGTGTCATCGATATATTTTCTGTTTAACATTATCTTGATCTTTGTTGTCTTCGGAGCATTCCTGTCCTGTTAAGAGTTCACCTGTCTCGTTGCATTTTCATCAGCCCAGTAATTTGACTTGCATGTTTTCTCTCCAGTTACTGGAAAAATGACGTCTGATGAACCAGAACTACCCGCAGAGGAAAATACACCTGCTATTAATAGGGGTAAGTACAATAAATCTGCCAGCACCTTCTATCAGTTATTCCATCCATCATTCCTGGCACCTGGCCCAGTTGTCTTACAAAAATAAACTGGTGGATCTTCATTTTTTTTCCACTTCTGTTGTTGACTAACTTTCTGTGTTCAGAGGAGGAGAAAGAAGACGAGACTCATCACTACATCAGTGTTCAAATTCCACGTAAGTTTCTCCGTCTGATTGTTTCCATTCAGCAGAAAATGCTTTCCTTTATCAGCCTGGATTCACAGCACATTCATTTCTGTGTTTCATAACCAGCAAAACCAGAACCGAGGAAAATACTGATGCCTCCATCTCCTGCTCCACGTAAAACTCTTCCTTCTAAACCAGCCACCAACTCTGCTTCCTCCGACATTCCTGAGAAGTCCAAGATACTCTCAAATCCAGAAATTAAGAAGCAAAGTAAGTCCTTATTTAATCTCTTTTCATACACTGCATAAAATACAGAGCCTTTTTGTCTGTCTGACAGTAAATCAAACTAAACTTGGCACACTGATAGTATTTCTATTTGCTAATGTCAGAATAATAATGTCAGAACAAGATGTTTTTTTTTCTTTCTTCAAAGTCACAAGGTTAAATACAGTAAAACTGCCTTTTAAATTGTATCAGGTTCAGGTTACTTTATTAATCCACAAAGGTAGAGTCGCTCTATAGTGAAATAAGAATTACATCCGTTTTACACACTCACCGTAAAAACACACACATAGCAGAGCCAAAAAATACGTAGCTTTAAAAGGTGCTCAGAGTACCCAAGGTGCCTCCAATCAGGATATTTAAGAGGAAAGACACATTTAGACTTTTAAAAAAAACTACATTTACCCAAAAAAATGACAAATATTGATATCCTATGTAGTCCTTTAAATGTACAAAATATCGCTACATTTTATTTAATTCAATAACAGCCGCAGGAACAAAGCTGTTTGTTCTGTGGTGCATTTTGGGACTAAGAATCTCCGTCCTGAGGAGGTGGAACCTGAAGCTATAAAAGATGGGAGTCATTTTTAAAAGGGAAGATGTTATTTTTCTTATTCTTTCCTTGTTTTATGTTAAAACATTTTCTTAATTTCACATGTGCAGCACTTTGTTGCAGCTGTGGTTGTTTTAAAGTGCTTTATAAATAGACACTGTTGTGGCTCACCAGTCAGTCCAGATGACCATTGAACTATTTAAGGCATTTCTCTCTTTTAGAGATACGTATGTGGCCCGAACCATGACACCAGTGAAAAAGACCAGCTTTGTGGTGGCTACTCCAATATATTCCCTTTATTCTCCTTCAAGTTTTACCTTATTTGAAAATGTTGTCCAACTGGGAGACCCAGTTGCACCCAAACTTTAACTTCCTGGCTGATGTCTTGAGATGTTGTTTCAATATTTCCACATAATGTTTTTTCCTCATGATGGCATCTATTTTGTAAAGTGCACCAGTCCCTCCTGCAGCAAATACACAGACAGCATGATGCTTCTGGCTTTTTTTATGTTATTTATGGAGTACTAGCTTCTTCCTGACTGTCCTTTCAGCCCACGTTCGTATAGGACTTGTTTCACTGTGGATCATGACATTCTCTTTCCAGGTTCAGCCACCATCTTCACAAGGTCTTTCTTTTGTCTTCAGGGGTTGATATGCACATTTCACACTAAAACACGTCCACCTCTGGAACAGAACTGTTTGAGTAGATAAACGTGGCAATTTCCTTCAGTAATCTGGAAATTGTATTCAAGGGCAAACCAGACTTTTTGAAATCCACATTTTTCTATTTTCACATGATGTCACACAAGGAACTAATGTGTTTGAGGTGTCGCCTTAAAATACTGTAGATTCACAGGTGTGCCTCCATTTACCTAAAATGTGAATTAACCAACCAGAAGCCCAAACCTCATCCTCTGGGCTTTCAAGACTTGTTCCAAGACACATTGATTTAAGTGTATGTACAGTGAAACAAAACATTAAAGAATCATGTTTGATTATTCTGGCATTTAGGAAGCAGAAATAAGATTTAATCAGATTTATTGTCAGAGGGAAAAGAAGTTGTCGTTTATGCAGTGTTTATAAATATCTAATTCCAACTGTAAATTCACATGTACAATTCAGTTTATCACATGGTTCCATTAAAATATTTTTTACTTTTTCACAGTTCTTCCAGCAGCTTTATCAGAGCTGAAACTGAAGCTGGGACAGAAAGTAAATATCCAGGATTGAGGTCTCCTACGGTCATCCTTGTGGAGAAAAACATCGACAGAAAGGAGCCATGTTCAGATCCTTCTTGCATGAGGCCAACAAACGAAGCTTTTCCACCTCCTCCTCCATGAGCTGTCTGCAGCAAAGCCTCTCTGCAGATTAACATCGTATTGATTTGCCTCTCCTGGACGTTCATTGGCAAATCAATTGACTGTGAAGATGGGTGGCCAAATTATCTTCTCGTTTCTCTTGTTCGTTTTGCACATTAGCCATCGACTAAATCATCTCGGACTGTCAGTGTTTTACCTCCTATTTTTAGAATCAAATGTTGAATGTTTCGTTTTACATACCTGTATGTATGCAGACAGTGTTGTATTAATACTGGCTGCAGATGGGATGCCACACAATGTATTACAGCCTCCATTTACAGTGAATGTGACAGAAAACTGTTTTTGGTTATTTTATGTAAATGTAGGTATGTTAAAACTCTTGCTTTTCTCTCATCAGCTTTGATATGACAAAGCAACTTCTAGTATGTGCCATGCAACAGCGTAAAAATATATAGTGAATTAATCAGTTGCACAGTTTTTGCAGTCTATTTTTTCACATTTACTTTCTTTTTTATATAACTTAAAACTTTTCTGTTTTCTAAAAAAAAAATGTCCAAAGACAAAGTGGTTTCACTCCTTTATTACCTCAATTACTGATGCAATATAGTGGAAAAATTAAACTATTTACAATAAACTGTGACATGTTGTCAGCATGTAAAATAAAGTGTAAATTCCTCTCAGCTGGATGACTTTCTTGGAAGATTAGCAGGCTACATTTACTCAGAAAATGCATACTGAGGGAGAGATGTACTACAATCAACACTAACCTTTTGAAACGCATAACATGGATGTAACTGAGTGGTGCACAAATACAGTTAAATATGTTCTTCCCGAGTTCATGATTCCCTTTTTCACCTGGGTGCGCCCCGAACCTAGTATTCTCATTACAGCCACCTGCACATTTATTTGTATGCGCTGTGTAAAAAGCCTTAAAGTCCTCTGCTTTTTCAGGAGCCTTTTCTGTCATTGAAATGTAGAAAAATCCAGTCTTAAGTATTCACGTTAAAATGAATGGCAGATACCGCAGCTATTAACATCCCTAATTACTTCCTAGAAAATAAATGTAACTGAAGCATTTTTACTATTTAGATATTTAATTGATTAAAGTATTCAATGGCTCCCTGTTTCCCTGGGGTTTAAACATGTCCAACACAGATGCCCATTTCTCTTTGTCACTCTTCAAAATGGGAAAGACAAGAGACCACACCTTTCAAGCAGGGAAGATATGTGCTAATCTTAATCAGTCGGGATACAAGTAAAAACAGACATGGCTGGGTGAGAACCCACCACACACAGCAAGGAGAATAATGGAGGTAAAACCTTTCTTCAAAGCTCATTCTTGGAGAACTGCAGCAAAGAGTGGCATCTTGGGAGTCACCAAGTCTCTGAAACCACTGTTAGAAGCCATCTACATACCAACCAGCTGAGTCATGTCTAGAAAAAACAACCCTTTTCTGTACTACCGTAACATGTGAGCCTTACATTTCTTCTGTGCTTTGGTCAAATGGGAATGAGATCCAGTTGGGTCTGGGATAAAACACATTAATATGTGGAAAAGCATCTCATGTCCACTTTTAAGGGTGGTGGATGACCTGTCATGCTGTGAGTCTCAGGAACTCTGAAAAATCTAAATGAAGGGGTTCTTACCCCAGTCCTTTTGCACGGGTGTCTTACAGCTGTTGGATGCGTCTCAAGACCAATGCACCTGGATCAAATATCTGAATTAAACCCTCATCATGCAGTTACGTTCTACAGAGGCCTGCTGACTACATAAATAGTTGTTTCAGCTATGCTGAAGCAGATACACAACTCAAAAGTTGCACCACCCCAAAGGACTGGAGATTGAGACCCCTGATCTACAGAAATCCCTCCATCTATGTGCTGCAACTTTGTGAAAAGTTATAGAAGATTAAACGCTGTCCAACTGGCAAAAGAAGTTTTTCTATTGTAACAGGAGAGGAGTCTAACATTTTCAGTGAGTTTATTTTACTGCAATGATTAATTAATTCTAAGGCTTTTCACCAGGACTGCCAATAACAGTGGAGGTGCTGCATATATTTTGTCAGAAGGAGCTACAGACTTACACTTTTGAAAAATGGACAGTCTACTACACGTATGAGGGTCATTTAACTGCAAAGAAGCAGAGACATTAGATAGACAGACACACAGAAGCATGGGGCCGCTGTCTGGTGAACAGAGTTTACACCAGCACATCCATTATATATACCGATGATAACAGGGAACACCCTCTAACCTTTCCCTGTAGAGCTTCTTTGTTGATTCAGTCAACCTTGGCTTTAATGTTAGAGTTGGAAAGTTTTAACAGGAAGCTCAAGACCTAGATTAAATAACAGCTGACTGTAAATTGTAATAGTTTCAGCAGTGTTGAGCAACATCACTTGGCAAGAAAGCAAATATCTTGCCACAGTTAAATAAACCAGTTTAGTGCTGAGCTGCTTTCAGCTCAGTCTAAATATTATTTAGGTCACAGTGGTTTACTGTGTCAAGGTTGTATAAACACCTCATACCGAAGCTGACATAATGGAGTTTTAAAATGAACCAAGGTCTATTCCAGTAGTAGTTTGATAGACAGGTTGCAGATTTGTGATTTGGCCTGAGAGGGAGGGCACAGTGATGTAGCGGACAGGACAGAGCATGACCCTGAACCTGCAGCTGACTGCACAGCCAACCGTCCAGGTGAAGCTGAGGAAGCAGCGGCCAGCGCTAAAATCGTTGCTCTAGCAGCAGTGGACCGGTGCTGAATGAATGTGCAGCGGGACATTAACTACTCAAACTAGGGCCTAATGTGTCCAAAGCATCACAACAGTCAGCGGATTCTGTCACTGAGGGAATAGATCACCTATTTGCTCCCCAAAAATCAGTTTCCACTGTCATGCAACGCAGAAACAACCAAGATTAAGTGATGTAACTCTTCTGCTGCGCTTCTTCCTCCACGGTAGGTGCAGAGGGTTCGATCTGCAGTAGTAACTGAAGCCAGATGGCGTTGGGAACGGTCCAGCTGGATGGGCGGGTGCGTCTAGGTGAGGCTGGCGTTGGAGCTGCTGGTGCCACTGTTCTTCCTCTGGCCGCTCTGGACCACACTGGGAACCTGCAGGCCCGTCACCACGGAGAAACTCCCGTTCCAGACCTGAAGAAGGAGCACATCAATGAGCTGTTTTCAGATCTAAAGGGGAAAAAAGGGTCCTCCTCTAACACAACAGATGCTTGGAAAGAAGGTTTTCCTACCATGAAAGCCGGGATAATGGGCTGCTGGAACTTTGTTCTAAAAGTGTGCATCAGTTGCTTGGTTTTAGCGTTGTAAAACGACAGGACCCCTGCAGAGTAAAAACGAGAAAAAAAAAAATCACACTTTGCACAGATATCCTTCTTTTTAAATCTTTTAGAGCTTGCTGTTGGTCTCACCTTCATCGTAGTTAACGTACACTCCTATACTGTTTGGGATGGGGCAGTCGAGGGTTCGAGCCTTGTTGTTGTGCTTGGCTGTGAGGCTCTGCTGCAGCCAGTTGTTAAGGTGGATGCACCAGGAGGCGCTACTCTTCCCCAGCTGGTCGAACCGACCGAGACTCCGCAGGGCGACACCTACAGCGAAGGCCTTGCTCTCCTTGTCGAACCGCACCTCCCAGTAGTGCTGGCCGGCGTCGATCATCGTGTCGGCTGTCGGGAGATAATGTATAATTTGTGAAAAATTAAAAAATTTCATATTCTTTTTCTTTCACATTAAGATCATAAACTATATTGTGTTGGTCTATCTTATAAAATGGCAATAAAATACAGTAAATTTTGTGGTTATAGTGTCACAGTGTAGTGGTTGAATGGGTATGAATACTTTTGCAAGGCCCTGTAAAGGTGGATCAGCTAAGTACTTAAAGATATTTAAATAAAATATATAATACAGGTCCTTCTCAAAATATTAGCATATTGTGATAAAGTTCATTATTTTCCATAATGTAATGATGAAAATTTAACATTCATATATTTTAGATTCATTGCACACTAACTGAAATATTTCAGGTCTTTTATTGTCTTAATACGGATGATTTTGGCATACAGCTCATGAAAACCCAAAATTCCTATCTCACAAAATTAGCATATTTCATCCGACCAATAAAAGAAAAGTGTTTTTAATACAAAAAACGTCAACCTTCAAATAATCATGTACAGTTATGCACTCAATACTTGGTCGGGAATCCTTTTGCAGAAATGACTGCTTCATTTTGGCGTGGCATGGAGGCAATCAGCCTGTGGCACTGCTGAGGTCTTATGGAGGCCCAGGATGCTTCGATAGCGGCCTTTAGCTCATCCAGAGTGTTGGGTCTTGAGTCTCTCAACGTTCTCTTCACAATATCCCACAGATTCTCTATGGGGTTCAGGTCAGGAGAGTTGGCAGGCCAATTGAGCACAGTGATACCATGGTCAGTAAACCATTTACCAGTGGTTTTGGCACTGTGAGCAGGTGCCAGGTTGTGGTGAAAAATGAAATCTTCATCTCCATAAAGCTTTTCAGCAGATGGAAGCATGAAGTGCTCCAAAATCTCCTGATAGCTAGCTGCCTTGACCCTGCCCTTGATAAAACACAGTGGACCAACACCAGCAGCTGACACGGCACCCCAGACCATCACTGACTGTGGGTACTTGACACTGGACTTCTGGCATTTTGCATTTCCTTCTCCCCAGAATTTGCTTTCATCTGAAAAAAGTACTTTGGACCACTGAGCAACAGTCCAGTGCTGCTTCTCTGTAGCCCAGGTCTGGGGAATGCGGCACCTGTAGCCCATTTCCTGCACACGCCTGTGCACGGTGGCTCTGGATGTTTCTACTCCAGACTCAGTCCACTGCTTCCGCAGGTCCCCCAAGGTCTGGAATCGGCCCTTCTCCACAATCTTCCTCAGGGTCCGGTCACCTCTTCTCGTTGTGCAGCGTTTTCTGCCACACTTTTTCCTTCCCACAGACTTCCCACTGAGGTGCCTTGATACAGCACTCTGGGAACAGCCTATTCGTTCAGAAATTTCTTTCTGTGTCTTACCCTCTTGCTTGAGGGTGTCAATAGTGGCCTTCTGGACAGCAGTCAGGTCGGCAGTCTTACCCATGATTGGGGTTTTAAGTGATGAACCAGGCTGGGAGTTTTAAAGGCCTCAGGAATCTTTTGCAGGTGTTTAGAGTTAACTCGTTGATTCAGATGATTAGATTCATAGCTCGTTTAGAGACCCTTTTAATGATATGCTAATTTTGTGAGATAGGAATTTTGGGTTTTCATGAGCTGTATGCCAAAATCATCCGTATTAAGACAATAAAAGACCTGAAATATTTCAGTTAGTGTGCAATGAATCTAAAATATATGAATGTTAAATTTTCATCATGACATTATGGAAAATAATGAACTTTATCACAATATGCTAATATTTTGAGAAGGACCTGTACACGGTATTTTTAATGACAATATTTTTAAGGGATTAGTTGTTTGTCATCATTATAGAACAACTTATATAGATCTGTATATTTAATATTTTTATAACAGGAATTAAATGCTCTCTTTAACGTGTTTTTCCATTCAGACTCAGATCTGTCACATCGTGTACCATCTTAGTTCTCTCTGCAGTGATGTTGTCTACAGGAGTCAAGTGCACATTTCAAGAAAGGTCACTTTCTGGCTGTAGTTTTCAGCCTGAGTGGCTGTATCTCAGTCCGGACTGGAAAAATGTGTTCATATTTATCATCTGTGTGTATTCTCACCAAGCACGGTGTAGGACTCTGCAGTAAACCTGTCTCTGCCCGGCCGAGCTGTTGGTGCTCTCTTAGGAGACATCAGGGCTGACCTGCTCACACGCGAGAAGGATGGTAGAGACCCTCAAAGACAACTATCAGTGAAACTTATTCCTCAGGACAATATGTGTATGGGTCTCACACAAACCTAGCAGGAGAGTGCATGGGGGAGTTGGTTCTGTTCTTCTCTTTGCGGATTTCCTGCACCTTTCCTCCGCTGCTGTCCCACTCCACGCACAGGTCCTCCACCTTCAGGTTCTGGTGCGCCGAGGAGGAGTCCAGTTTAAAGGTGAAGGCTGGATAAAACACGAATGAGGTTTAATGCCTGTTCATTTGCAGCTAAAACACAGCACCAGTAAAACCCTCTAAGCAGGTTATCTCACCGTGGGTTTCTAGTGTAACAGGCTCAGAGAACTCCCCGGCCACAGCCTTGTTGCACGCCCTCACCCTGAACGTCATGTAGTGGGTGTCGAAACGCAGGCCTGAAAATTAAAGAGCGCCGAGTCACTTTGGTCAGAGTTTAGCCACAGACTTCTGGCTGCAGGCCTCCAGCTACCTGTGATCATGTGCTGCTCCTCTCGAATCCCCTCCACCACCATCCAGGGGTAGTCCTCTCTGATACGCGGAGGACCCTCGTGGTTCGTTCTGCGATGTTCCAGGATGTAGTGGTCTATCTTGTTGTCGGGTTCTGGTAAGGTCCAAACAACGGTGATCGCGTTGTCGGACACTTGGCACTCTGACACCTGGATCTCTGGAGTGGCGGGAACTGGAGGGAGGAGGCAGTGTGTTTGTTGGGGGGGATAAAATCTTCCTCTTATATGTGCGACTCAGTTCAGAACAAAAAAAGGTTCTGAAATGCTCAATAAGTGCTCTTTTTATTGGATTTTGAAATCATTGGATAGTTTTAAGCATCGGTTTTTCCCACCAGGGGGCAGACTTACACCAGTCAGGTTATACAGGTCCTTCTCAAAATATTAGCATATTGTGATAAAGTTCATTATTTTTTATAATGTAATGATGAAAATTTAACATTCATATATTTTAGATTCATTGCACACTAACTGAAATATTTCAGGTCTTTTATTGTCTCAATACGGATGATTTTGGCATACAGCTCATGAAAACCCAAAATTCCTATCTCACAAAATTAGCATATTTCATCCGACCAATAAAAGAAAAGTGTTTTTAATACAAAAAACGTCAACCTTCAAATAATCATGTACAGTTATGCACTCAATACTTGGTCAGGAATCATTTGGCAGAAATGACTGCTTCAATGCGGCGTGGCATGGAGGCAATCAGCCTGTGGCACTGCTGAGGTCTTATGGAGGCCCAGGATGCTTCGATAGCGGCCTTTAGCTCATCCAGAGTGTTGGGTCTTGAGTCTCTCAACGTTCTCTTCACAATATCCCACAGATTCTCTATGGGGTTCAGGTCAGGAGAGTTGGCAGGCCAATTGAGCACAGTGATACCATGGTCAGTAAACCATTTACCAGTGGTTTTGGCACTGTGAGCAGGTGCCAGGTCGTGCTGAAAAATGAGATCTTCATCTCCATAAAGCTTTTCAGCAGATGGAAGCATAAAGTGCTCCAAAATCTCCTGATAGCTAGCTGCATTGACCCTGCCCTTGATAAAACACAGTGGACCAACACCAGCAGCTGACACAGCACCCCAGACCATCACTGACTGTGGGTACTTGACACTGGACTTCTGTCATTTTGGCATTTCCTTCTCCCCAGTTTTCCTCCAGACTCTGGCACCTTGATTTCTGAATGACATGCAGAATTTGCTTTCATCCGAAAAAAGTACTTTGGACCACTGAGCAACAGTCCAGTGCTGCTTCTCTGTAGCCCAGGTCAGGCGCTTCTGCCGCTGTTTCTGGTTCAAAAGTGGCTTGACCTGGGGAATGCGGCACCTGTAGCCCATTTCCTGCACACGCCTGTGCACGGTGGCTCTGGATGTTTCTACTCCAGACTCAGTCCACTGCTTCCGCAGGTCCCCCAAGGTCTGGAATCGGCCCTTCTCCACAACCTTCCTCAGGGTCCGGTCACCTCTTCTCGTTGTGCAGCGTTTTCTGCCACACTTTTTCCTTCCCACAGACTTCCCACTGAGGTGCCTTGATACAGCACTCTGGGAACAGCCTATTCGTTCAGAAATTTCTTTCTGTGTCTTACCCTCTTGCTTGAGGGTGTCAATAGTGGCCTTCTGGACAGCAGTCAGGTCGGCAGTCTTACCCATGATTGGGGTTTTGAGTGATGAACCAGGCTGGGAGTTTTAAAGGCCTCAGGAATCTTTTGCAGGTGTTTAGAGTTAACTTGTTGATTCAGATGATTAGGTTCATAGCTCGTTTAGAGACCCTTTTAATGATATGCTAATTTTGTGAGATAGGAATTTTGGGTTTTCATGAGCTGTATGCCAAAATCATCCGTATTAAGACAATAAAAGACCTGAAATATTTCAGTTATTGTACAATGAATCTAAAATATATGAATGTTAAATTTTCATCATGACATTATGGAAAATAATGAACTTTATCACAATATGCTAATATTTTGAGAAGGACCTGTATGTGCAGTAAATCATGCACACTTTCCACTCATCACCTGTGTAGGACAATAAAGCTCGCCTTCTATTAAAATCGTTTCCTGATAACTGTCCAGTCTGCAGGTGAACATCATGGAACAACAATATGAGCAGCGAACAGCAGCTACTGATGTAACTCTACTAACTATGAAACCCCTGTAGGCTGTACAACTGAGGTTCCTCACAAAGGTGTGAAATGACAGCACTTTGTGGTTTCCCTTCAGATTGTGACCCCCTTCCTCAGTACGAGTCATCATTTGACTCATTATCATACTTGGTAAGTGGAGCACTCGGCAGGAAGTCTGTGTTTGACTTATTTGTTTGGCTCTGAACAGACTTTTCTCGTAGTGTGCACTTCTTCTCACCTTTGCATTGCTAAAACTGATCTAATTTTACTTTTGCAATTACTTGCAGTTCAATCATCACTAACCCCGCACTAGGGTCAAATTTCTATCAACTGAAAAAGAAACTAAATTAATGTAACAGAGTTTAGAATAGGTTAGAGTAAAATAATATAGAAATATGAACATTGTATTTTATTAAGCTGACAGGAACGAGCTAAATTGAAGTCAAAACAGCTTGAATGTTTTTGGTGCACGGAATAAAAACTCTTCAACACTTTCAATAAGCCCAAAAGCCCAAAAATGAGTTCTGACGTTAATGCTTCACTTTCAGCTTTCAGTCACAGTTGACGTCAGGCAACTTAAACTGTTTTCAGAAATTAATTTTCTTTATGTGGAGCGACAATATAAACCTAATCCTTTCGCTATTTCTCTGGGGTAGAAAAATAACAGGAACACCATTGTTTCCCATCTAACGTGTTGAGATGGAAAGCCATCAGAAGCAGCAGCTGAATAATTCCAATGTAGTTATAAGGTTCTAAAGTACATCACTAAACTCAACTGACGATACCAGTTGTTGGTCTCCTGTCTGTCATGCATAACGTCAGCCAGCGAGCTTTACGGACACTTGTAAAAATCAAGAGCTGTTTTAATGTGCACAGCTGAAAAATTGTGTTTTTTGTTGCACGTGACTTTGTTGATGTAATGGATCCGGGCTTCCCTAACAATGTAGCTGTTTTTACCCCATACAATGGCTTTTACAGTAAAACGGAGACTGTATTGGCTGCTGCAGCTCCGTACCGGTCTGTGTCATTTGACCTGCTCAGATAAATCCAGCTATTACTGGGAGAACAGTTAAAACACTAATCATTCAGTTTTATGACATTTAAAACAAAGTGCTAAGTAAATGAAGCAGGAGAACAGGGAGCTTTATCCCAGCACAATTAATCTGACATTCACTGGATTATGTTACAATCTGAAATATCAATGAGTCCTCTAAAAACAGAAAGTACAAATAGTAATAGAACTGCTTTGCATGACAACATCGGCAGCTGAAGCAAGACGTGTTTATTAAAAACTGTATATGCTGAGTCAGACATACCTTTGGAAAAAGTAAAAATAAATCTTGATCATCTTTATTCGCCAGCTTTGTGAACATAAACAAGGAATTTGACTTTTCACAAAGCTTTCCGTGTTTCTGGTAAAGCACTGTATAGCTTTCCTAACCAAGTTAACTCTGTTAGAGCTGCATAACGAGGCTTTTCTTTGCTGCAAAAATATTTGTTGCTGCACAGAAAAAACAGATACTGCAGCATCATAAATATCATTAGTGAATAAATTAAGATGTGAAAGAAAATCTTAAACTAATGTAGACAATGCAATACCGATGAAATACAGTATAATTTTTCTCCAATTAAAAGCTTCTTGTTTTTTTTATTTAAGATTCTTTTTGCAGCATTAGTGGCCTTTATTTTCCCTTTTATTTCTCGAAAGCAGGCAGGCAGGACGTGGGACGGGGAGAAGGAGAAAGACATGGAACAGCTGCGTCGAGGACTGAGGCCTCGGTACATGGGTCTTACGCTCTACCATTACGGTAGGCCACTCCACGCCACGCGTACCAAAAGCTTCTATTGTTGGCATTTAAATAAATAACTTTATTAGAAGTAACAGACTCGGACACTGTAACACCAAAAGCCTCATTTCAAATTGATATTGGAGACACAGATTGTCTTAAATGATGGGAAAAATAGCTACAGATCTGTGAAATTTTGATGTGATAAACACTTCAGCAGCTGCCTCTGATGTGGTAATAACAGTGTTATTAAGTTAAGTATAAGAGTTCTTGGAAGTTAATCTGTCCCTCAGAAAACAGCAAGAGCTTTGTCTTAAAGTCAGTTTATGAGGGCTTTGCAAAATACAAATACAATCCTGTCTGTTTCTCAAAAGCTGAGCTTCATGAAATCCAGCTCCATCAGGCCAGATCAGGAGCCTCTGCTCTCGATCAGATTTTTCACTTCAAAGCTCCTGCAAGGCCTCCCTCCCCGAGGGATTCCAGCATAAAACGTCCTCTGAAGATTTCAGAGAAAGACCTTTGCAATCAGACTGGCTTCTACTTGCAAACATTCTTAACCCTGAGATTCTTGAATCAAGGACACCTTGTCTCTCTTATCCCTATGCGATTACACCAAATTATGCAGAGGTCAGAGCCGTGATGCTCTCCATCAACACAGATAAGCAGCAAAGCCTTTTCTGACTGAGAAAATGACGCTAAACATCCACCTTATGCTGGAAATACACATGCAAGTTTAAATAACCACATGTGTGAAAATCTGCTAGCAGAAAGGGTGCAGGTTTATAAAATGTGATTAATGGCAGAGTGTAAACTAAGATTACTTCAGAGGACAATTTTCCAATAAAGGGTCCCAATAGTAAAGGCAGCTTATCGACACATGAAGAGAAAAATATGATTTTATGAGCCTAAATTAGACACCAGTGGCCATGTGAACATCTACAGGTGCATCTCAATCAATTAGAACATCACTGAAGTGAGACTGACTTGCGGTTGTCCAGTAGAAACCCTCCACAAGGATGGTAAGCTATGAAAGGTCACTGCCAAATAGGCAGGAAGTTCTCAGAGCGCTGTACCCAAGCAGATTAAAGGAAAGTTAAGAGGAAGGAAAAACTGTGGTAGGGAAAAATGCACAAGCAGCAGTGATAACCATATCCATGACATGATTGAGAAGTAAAGCCAATACAAGAGCTTGAGGGAGATAAACAAGGCATGGACTGCGAATGGAGTCAGAACTACAAATGATGCATTCCTTGTGTTCAGACCACTCCTGAACCAGAGACCACATTAATAGCATCTTAGCTGGGTTAAGGGGAAAATGGCTGAATTGTTTCTCAGTGCTCCAAAGTCTTTTCAGATGAAGGTAAATTCTGCATTTCTATTAGAAATCAAGGTCCCAGGGTATAGATGAAGAGTGGGGAGGTCCAGCGTGAAGTTTCCAGTCAGCGATGAAGTTCAAAGTCAAAGCAGCTGACTTACCATGATATTTAAGGGCATTTTATGCTTCCTTCTGCTGACCAGATTTATGGAGTTGCTGATTTCTTTTTCCATGCTTCATTTTTTTTATTGTATTGCTAAAATAAAAGACCCTTCACTGATATTCTACTTCATTGAGATGCATCTGTATGTTGTTTCCGCAAGCAGCTCTCTTTGAATAAAGGTGGAGCAAACCTGGGAGAAACTTGAGACCCTGCAACATCGCCTTCTCTTGGCTGAAGTCCACCATGAGATGACTCATGTTGTCGCTGGCTTTGGCCTTCAGGGAGAGGCGGAAGGCTGGGGCCATCGTCACGCTGCAGAAACAGGGACGAACAAAAACACAAAAAACAAGGGGTGGAAACAAGTGCCTGCTATTATTTCATTGAATAAAGACTAGTGATGCTTACTAATAAATGGCCACTAACTACGTTTCTGAGGCTACCACAAGACTCATCACCCTGATGGGCGACAATAAAGCAAAGCTAGAGAGGGATCGGGATTTATCCAGGGAGGGGCTGACACAAGATGGTACAGACTCAAAGAGACAGAAAGGCCAAACAAGAAGCCCTTTCAACGTGCTCATTGTCTAACACATGGGTGCGGTGGCTACATGTCTGAATGCATGCAATGCTACATTATGAGATGGCTCACTGGTCACAAGAGACTATGAGAAAAAAGGCAAGCAATAGAAGGCTGAGTACTATACCTATCCTTAATGTCTTTGGCCGCCTGGGGACGAGAAGCACAGAGAGGGGGAAAGAAAGGAGGAGAGAAGAGATACGGAACGAAGAGAAAACTGAGTCCATCATGTTATTGTTTAACATGAAAAGTTGCTGAGTGGCTGAGTTAAAGTCGCTGCATGTGTTTATCAGAAAATGTCAGATTCATTCATAGTTGGATGCTGATGTTCAGCACGAAAAACTTTATGTATCAGTGAGTAGAGGGAAACAGCGCAGCAGCGTTACGACAGGAGGAGGCGTGTCAGTCACCTGGGTGAATCCGTCCGTCTCCGAAGAGCACAGCGTCTGATTGGCCAGCTCCAGCAGCTCCTCCGAACTCTCCAGGGCTTTGGAGCAGGCGCTCAGCTGATTCTGAGGGGAAAAAAAACACACACACACAGACAGAGGAGTACATCTGTTAAACTCTCAAGATAGTTTTCAGTATAATACGGCTGCTGTGTTCCCTGCAGAAGCTGAGGAGGTGGACGCATCATTTGAGAGTCACAGCTCGGTCCTGGGGCTGCAGTATCCTGCAGTAAAATTCATTTAACCTGGAAAGATTTCCGTTATCAGCAGTTAGGTGTGAATCCAAGATGTAAAAAACACTTGAATCACATCACTAAAACATGTCTTTATAGGGTATTTATCAGCTCTAATTTTCCCATGTAAATTCCTTCTCCCTTTTTAATCTTTTTTTTTCCTTTCAGCAAAGTTTGTTCACAACCATGGATTGTTGCTTTGCTTTGCAACAACAATTCATATCATTAGTGTCAGCAGATGCTCATCTACAGTGTAATTAGAGGTCCAGTTTTATGTGTAAAATGCCAGAAGACAAACAGGTGCTGGTACTATTACACAGCTAAGGAAGAGGGCACTAACAATTGAAGGAGTGGTGAAAACATGAGATTTTTTTTTGTTTGTTTCATTTTGTTTCAAGCAAACAAACCACAGCTATTTTAAAGACAATGGTGATGCATAATGGCCATTTTGTGTTGCTTTTCTCTTTTTGTTTTTCAGTTGTTGGCAGCCATAAAGTGACACTGAGTGTACCGTATCTTGCATAAGTATACATTACCTCTGAACTTTCCCAAATCATCGTGTTTTATTAGTATTTTATGTGATAGAACCAACACAAATAAGTGCCTAAGTGTGAGGTGGAAGACAAAAATGGTTGTGTTTTCAAAGGCTTTTACAAATAAAAAGCTAAAAGAAGTACGGAGTGCAGATGTAATCAGCACCTATTACGCTGATACCTCAAAATAAAACCTACTGCAACCACTTTCCTTTCCTTCAGCCTTGTTAGAACAGTGGTAAAATGAAAGCCATTGGTGGAAGAAAGCAAAAGGATATCCAACATAAGGTTGGCAATTTAGTGGACACACCCAGTATGTGGAAGACCGCGCTCTGGTCACATGAGGCCATTGTTGAACTATCTAGCTGAAATGTGAAACCCTATATGTGGTGGAAAACAGTGCACATTGACCTGAACCCCCGTCTTAGTTAAACATGGTGGTAGAAGCATCATGCTGGGGCGAAGCTTGGCTTCCACAAAGTAAGAGTTGAAGTATAGAGTGAATACAGGACAATCTTGAAGGATAAATTGTTTGAGTACACCTTTGCCATAGAGTTGGGCAAAGGTTCACCTTCTAGAAGGACAGTGACACTAAACATGCAGCTAAGGCTACAATGGAATAGTCTGGATCAAAGCACATCCATGTATAGGAAAGGCCCAGTCAAAGTCCAGACCATGAAACAAGTAAAAATGTGTGGCAAGAGTCTAAAATTGATGTCCACTGATGCTCCAACCAATCTGATAGAGCATGAGCTGTTTCGCAAAGATTTTACTTTAGATTATCAAAGCTGGCAAAGACACACCTCAAAACATCTGAAGCTGTAACTGCAAAAGATGGTGGTTCTATTGACACAGGTGAGCTAATAAACAGTCCTTCTGCTTCAAGATTATGTTTTACTTTTAGTTTCTGTTGGTCCATCCCATAAAATCCCAATCAAAGTTTCGAGCTGTTGCGTGACAAAATGTGAAAAAGTTAAAGGGCACAGCACTTCTGAAATGCTGCTCTTATATCCGCAGCGCAGACAGATCGAACCAGCAGCTACCTGCAGCTCATACGTGCGACTGGCTCTCTCCTGCTTGATCCGTGTCAACATGTTTTCCTTCATCTCATCCAGAACAGCGTGTAGAGAGCTGAATTCAGTCTCCAGATCATCCTGCACTTGGTTGGAGTTTGCCTGGTGTCACAGCAAGAATAATACGATTTGTATTTAGAATCAGAGGAACATGGTGACAGGACATAGTCACACCGTGTGGGACCTAAATAAACCTTTAGAAGAGTCTGTACCTCCAGGTTTTCCAGGCTTTGTTTGAGGGTGCAGATGAAGTTGGAGATCTCCTCATTCTTCACGGCCAGCGTGTGAGTGATCTTACGCAGAGACTCCTAAAGAAAATGCAATAAAAAAAAAAAAAATGAGCAGCAGTGTGCAGAATAATGTATATGATGAAGAGCTGCTGGTTTCTCCTTTAACCAATCACCTTCCTCCTCTAGTTGAAGTTGTGCTAATCAGAGCTA
Organism: Girardinichthys multiradiatus; assembly: GCF_021462225.1. Classification (NCBI taxonomy): domain Eukaryota; kingdom Metazoa; phylum Chordata; class Actinopteri; order Cyprinodontiformes; family Goodeidae; genus Girardinichthys; species Girardinichthys multiradiatus. The sequence goes on from NC_061802.1 coordinate 34,253,502, forward strand.
AGCTGGAGAGGACAGACAAGGGTTTAGGCTCAGAGCTCCCTTTTTAAAAACGTGGCAACATTTCCACTTCAGAAGGGATCAGAGAGGGAGGACATTTCAGGGGCGGAAGGATGCGCATCAATAATTTAATAATGCACCCACAACATGTTTCACCGAGAGGATCTCAAAGGGCTGGAAGCACATTGTTATCCAAATCAGACCTCTGGTAGGTCAGCCCTCCCCTGCTGTCCACCTCTAGAGAAAGAGCCCATTCATTAAAAAACACTGAGAAATGTTTGTTGTTGTGAGAAGAGCTGCGGTAAGGCCCCCCTGACTGTTACAGCAATAATCCGTCGATAAACCTAGACAGTTTACGATTTTAGCCAAGAAAACTACTCTGAAATCCCAGTTCGGTGCAGCATTCACAAAATCGCTAATTTCGCAGCCACTCTTTCTTTGTACACTACGCCCTGAAGACGGTCCCTTTCCCCCCATCGGAGACACCTGTTTCTCCGGCCACAGCCCACCTTCTGGTCTCCCATCCTCTCGTCCAGATGCACCGGCGCCGCTACAGCCGCAAACATCGACGGTATTCCCTCTCCGTCCCCCGGTTTGTGGTGTGTTAGCACGGCGGAGCTGGTACTGATGCTGCCGGAGTGTAACGCATCTTCGGACGGACACCGATCACCAACGCCTTTGGGCCGTAGTGCCTAAAGCGCATGCGCCAGGACAGGATTATGGGTAGTGAAGTTCCTGTGTTGTTGACCTTAGAAAATGTTGGGGAAAAAAGTCCTGGACAGATTTATCTGTGGTGATTTAGAAACGTTAAAATAAATCGGTACAAAAATGTATTCAAAGACATGTGGACAATATTACCAGTGCTATGTTTAAAAGAAATAATAATAATAATAATAATATTGAATTATTTTTATTTTAATTTACATTTTATTTATGTATTTATTAATTTTATTTATGTATTATTTTTTAAAATATCTTTTAAATAGTTAAAATAGTTATACACTGCCATCATGATTTCATACTTTCTAAAATTCTCGTCTACCTTTAATGTCTCTTTTTCATCACAAACAACTGCGTTCCCCATGTTTACCCCTGTTTAACATTTTATTTTTTCTTGCCTACATGTTGGTTTATTTTGTAATTGTTGTGTGACTTTTATTGTCTCCGGTGTTCATTGTATGAGAAGTGCTTTCTGTTGCCGATATTCTGTATGAAAAGTGCTTTATAAAAATAAAGAGCTGTTGAGCAAAATTACTCTTTCTTGACGTTCTTTTATCAAAGTGCAGTACAGAACAAGGACCAATAATAAAATTCATAGAAATAAAAACAAATACAAACACTAGAATTAAAATTTTAAGTCAATACAAAATGAGTGTAAAGACATATAAGTCACAAGGAAAAAATTAAATCCAATAAAAAAAATAAACAAGTAAAAGTAAAAAGAGAATACTGACCATATAAAAACTCAAACATCATATTGCAAACATCCACCAAAATGTTAATGCAGACAATTTAAAAAAAACTAAGTGAAAAGAGGTCAACAATGGAGTGACATGGGTATATTTAGAGTATATGTGCCTGTCAATAGACTTTTTAAGATCTATCACGTATACTTTGTTCTGCCCCCAACCACTATTCATATTTTTTACAGCCTGTATTCTCCAAGATACATTGTTCAAGTAGAGTTTATTGTGATTACCAAACACAATGCACAAAAGAATAAAGTGAGGGAAAATTGTGCATTGTTTAAAAAAAAAAAGAAAAGTGTTTGCATGCTTAACTAATACTATCCACAGCTATTTGTGTAGTGCACCACATAAATCTGGTCATAGGGCATAAGAACTCATGTTTGGAGTATGCAACACAAGCCATGTAGGAAACAAGATGCCCTGATCAGATCTACATGCAAAAAAAAAATAAACTACTTGTGGCAGACAACAAACACTATACAGAGCTTTGAACACACCATCCCTACAGAGACATCTGGTGGTGGGAGGATCATGCTGTGGAAGTGCTTTTCTTCCGAAGAGACAGGGAAGTTAGTCTGAGTCAAAGGGAAGATGGATGGAGTTAAACAAATGGCAACGCAGAAGAGAAAATTGTTAGAGGCTGTAAGAGACTATAAAATCGGTAAAACTTTCACCCTTCAACAAGAGAACTTCCCTAAACATACACCCAGAGCTATATCACAGTGGTTTAAGTCAAAACACCCATGAGTTAGAATGGTCTAGTCAAAGTCTAGATGTCAATCCAGTTGAGAATCTGTTGTAAGACTTGAAAATGAATGTTCACAGATACTTTTCATTAGTTTTGGTTGAACATGAGCTGTTTTGAAAAGGATAATGGGCTTAAATGTCCGTCTCTAGATGTACAAAGCTGGTAGGGACATACCCCAAAAGACCCCAAAAGGTGGTTCAACCAGAGTTGACACATGGCAGCTGAATGTAAATGCACACCTCACTTTCCAGATTTTGTTTACTAAAAAAGTAAACACCATATATCTGGAACTTTCAAAATAAATTGCAATTAACCTACTTGCAACATTTGGAAAAGGGAAGGAGCGGGGGGGGGGGGGGGGCTAACAGCGGACTTCCCATGATGCCGCTGGCCACCTTTCCAATGGTCCGATCTCTTCTACGTGGGTCACACAGGGACCTGGACAGAGAGATCCAGTGCGCTAATAAGCTCTTCAAACTGGATCCAAGGGTGCCATAAGATCATGCGATCATATGCACAAATTAAGTACGAATGAATAACTGTTTGCGTACCCGGTATTCATTCATAAAAAGGGGTAAATTAAGCTATAAGCATTGCTTGACTTTCTCTCTGAGGTCTGCAGAAGCAAACTGTGTTCCAGAGAGTTCTCTGCAGAGACGCTGTCTCTACGAAGCCGAGTGGAGCAGTTTCCCAGTCTGAACGGACGACCACAGGAGCCGCATCACCGTGGTTACGGTAACATGCAGTTTGGTGGCCCGACAGAACGAGCCACTCTCCACAGCTAAGGAGGCTAGCTGTAGCTAACCGTTTGTTGACTGTGGACGTTTCTTCAAACTTCATCGCCCTGGACAGCTTTTCCTCAGCACGGTTCAGAGGTTAGGGGTTTGGGCAGAGAGATTTAGGGTGAAATGATCTGAATGCAGTTTGGTTTTGTTTGTGTTGAACTCTGCTATTTTAGTGCTAGCAGGCTATCTACAGCACACGTGCTCAGTTTGTGTGTTCTGTGTTTGTGTGTTTTTACAGTTAAGACAAATTTTATTTAGGGGGTTGATTTTAACACAGAAGATTGCTCATAACGTGCCGTCCGCGCTTATGCATGTTAACCCTTTTATTGACAGTATTTTTAAAGGTGTGTGTTTGATTCTGGTGCTAAGCTATCAGCTTCTTTTGTTAGCTTTAATTGCTAACAGGTAAGAACACGTGCTTGCTGCTAAAGAATATTTACCCAGAAAGGTTGTTAGTTTTCAAGCCAGTAAATAATATTTCCCTAAACATTATTTTACCAAACTTGACAACTAAGTAAACACCATTAAGCCCCATTTCTCCAGATAGATTTGGCTCTTTTCCAAAATATTTCCCTAAATGTTTTACCATTTTCTTAATAATATTTCTTTAAATATTATTTAAATAAATAAAGGCAGCTAAGGAGACACTGTTGAGAGTCATCCAGAAGGTTGGTTTTATTCAGCAGATCATTCTTTAAAACATTATTTTATTAAAATAATATTTTATCTGATCTTGCATTGTGAATGGTTGTCTAAACATTTGCTGATTATTGCCTAAGTTAGTTCCAAGACTAACTTAACTTTATTTCCAGATTCTTCAAGATAATCCTTGGTTCTCAAACATAAACATTGCTTGGTAATGTTGCATCACTCTTTTGGTCATGATTTTCAATCATCTTTAATCAACCTGTTTATATTGTACATAGCCCATTAGTCTTCGTTATTCTTTAATTCTGCTTGGTAGTTTAGTTGGATTGTTTTAGCATAGTAGAGAGTTTGTTGATTGAAATATGTTTGACTTTGAGGTGACTTATTTTTGTTAATAAATCCTTGTATTTTAAGAAATTGTGTGAATCCATTCCATGTGTGTGCAGAGTTTTGCTCTTCAATAATGTCAGAGCTTGGCTCATCCATTTTGATTTTGTTCTATTACTGGGCTGGTATTCACAGGACAACCCTTAACAGACTGAAATATTATTTGATAAAATATTAAATTAATATTAAATATTAAATAATATTTTCAGATTCATAGTCACAACAATGGAATACGTTGAGTTGGACTATTTACAATGGACTTCTGTGATCTTCATTACTGGAGATCACGTTCTTTGATTTGTAAAAAAATACATTAAAAATGCATTAAAAAAGAGGATCAACCCGTGTGCCCAGAAAGGACTGTGCCTCAAAATTAAGAATCTGATTTCATCTAAAGCCTTTTTATCCAGACAGCAGAAGTGAACTTGATTGGTGAACAGCTGATTGCTCTAAGATTCAGGCTTCTGGAAGTCCTGAATCAACTTCATTTATGTCCCCGGGTTTCCTTCAACTCTTCAGCCTCTGGAAACTACTGTCTTCGGAGACATGTAATAACAAAGATCCTGTTTAACCATCAAAGCCTGGAGCATCAGTGCCTGCCACTTAAAGGAAGAAAACTGAAGATTAAGTCGTATTCCCTTCAAGAAACCACTTGTTACCAGAATAATTTTTCTCCATCAGGTGCATGGATGAGCCTCCGTCTTCAAAGCTTCTCCAAACTCACTAGTTTCAGCATCAGGGAAAGACAGGTTGAGATGTTTGATTCATTTCTATTATTGAACTTATTTTGTGTTGCTGACCCCTGCAAAAGCGTTACTAATTAAAGAAAGCATATAAAATTCTAGTTAAATCGTGAACATTCAATTATTTGAGTCACCGTATTGTTGGTTTTTCATTGGTGGTAAAAAGTCTTGTTGCCTGGTTCTAAGATATTTTAGGAGGTTTTTATAGGTTGCCTTAGCCGAGTTTGTTAAAACAGCGCCCTTGGAGCCGAGCTACTAAAAATAACCTAGCTCATATACCAAGAGCCAGTTGTAAATTAGGGAATGAGCAGCCGTGAACAAAAGTGACTGTTGAAAGTGTGGATGATTGCGATAGGCAACTCAGTCGTCCAGACCTCCAGTTGAAGAAGGGCGAGACTTTTGTATGAAGGCTGTCAGAGGCTAGGCGAGTCATTTCCCGACACCAGCTTAAACAGAACTTTCAGTAAACCTGCTTAGTAAGACCTTTCAGGTTTAGGGAAGTCCGGACCCATTAGATGGAGAGCTGGTTTGAGCAATCCCTTTAGACATGGGGAAGTAGGAGGGAGGGGTTAGCTCATCGGACAATGAAACTGTATCAAAGTAATTAACAATTTGTTCACAAATATCTATACAATTCTTACTTCATAACCTGTGTCCTAATCCATGAATTCTGACATTTTGCAGTTGATAGATTTGTATGATTTTTACCTGCTGACATGTGGTCACATGATCTTGGGATTTTACCGACACCCTTCCTAAACGTATCCAGTAATGTAAGGTACCACTATTTGATGACCCTCTCCTCTACAGCCACAAAATGTCAGTTTATCATTCTTTATGTGGCTTCAAATGTCAGTAAAAGTTGGATCTCCATTCATAATTTTCGGCCACATGTTTTGAAAATCGCAGTTTTCTTCTTTTTCACTACTTTGCAGTTTCTATAAAGAAATGAAATAACCGTAGGCATTGGTTTTTCTTCTGCATCTCAGCTGGACGTTGTGCTAGATTTAAGGATTCTGGGTTGTTTGTGTAAACTAGCTGTAAATTAGTGATGTCAGTGTTGATTCAGTTAATGCACAAGGGAATAACCTTTTGTATGGTGGATTATACTAATTATTCTCATTTAAAAAAAGTTAATTTGTGTTTCTAATCAAGTTCCAAGTCTTTTGTGATCTCATCAAGTTGAGGTCATTGAGTCTGAGTCTCTAGTCTGAGTCACATTACCTCTGAATTTTCCCCATTTCACATGGTTCAAATCTCTACATAGATGCACCATTTGCATGTTTCAATTCTTAAAGAATACATCAACCGTCATAGGAAGCCAATGGCAGATAAATATACTAAATTACACTAAACTGTAAAAAGAAAGGAGTGTTGCATGATCTTTGAGAGTGATGGTCCAAGATTTCTTCTGTATGGTGAAGCAGTACTTCTCCATTTAAAATATCGTAATTAGTCTTATTAGTGTCAAGTCAGGGCAAATATACCAAAACTTTAACTTCTTTAATAACAATTTACATTTTTGTGAGTGTTAATGTTTTTGTTTTTTTTCCAAAAACATGATCTCTATCAGATCTGGACAAGTAGCTTAACCTTAAGCAAGGTACATCAGAATCAGTGATTTACTCCATAGTTCTTGTTTTTTGGAGCTCATACGTGTCTGTTGTTCAGAAAAACACTGTATGGAGAGGACTTATGTAATGACGGCCCACGTGAGCTCTGCTCAGTGGTGCTGTGGCTTGTGCTTTACTTCCTGAATACAGCTACACCACTGCACTTATTGAGTTCTTAGTTATAATGTTTTACCACCAGATTTTTCGCTTCCTCCTTAAAATGAAATTTTATGTCCCTGGAATCCTGAATAAAAGCCACACTCCCTCACACCCCCGTGCCATCCCCTCAGTTCATTACTGGCTTCTGGTGTTTTGGATGGAGACTATAAGTACGCTTAGTTTGTCAGAATTTGCTACGAGTGATGATGATTGCATTGAATATTTTGCTGCACAGTTGTTGATTGTTTTATGCTTATTGCTAGAGTAAGTTTGAAATGCCTCTTTTTCACCCTAACCTTAAAAAAAGTCACACTAGTTATGCATGAAATGAATAATTTCTCTTGTTATTGGGAACTGAAAAATGTGGCATTTATGAGAGGTGAAATCTCTCACCTTACAAACTGGGTAATTTATTTATTTAAGGGATTTGGATTTGTCTATAAATATTTTATGACAAATATTTTCACAAAGTGCTTTTGTTACTTTCATTTCTTCTTCAAGCTTGTTTCACTTCTGTTATTTTTTCAATAAGATTACTAATAGTTGCCAGTTGGTGTTGTCATTTTCCAAAGGTGCATCTTACTCCATTGTCATGACTGCAAAGAGTGAATAAAAAGTAGTGTATTGAAGAAAACCCATGTAAATACAAAATGCATTTTCAGTAACTAAACCAACTCATTTATCAAATAAAAAAGTTATCCAAACCTATGTGAAAAAGTACTTGCCCTAATTACTGGTTGTGCCTCTTTGGCAGCAAGAACTGCCATCAAGTGTTTGAGATTACTTCAAAATGAGTCTTTCACATTGCTGTGAAGTAATCTAAGCGCACTCCTCTTTGCAGAATTGTTTTAATTTAGACACTTTGGGGGGTTTTAGAGCATGGCATGACCTTTAAAGACCTGTTGAAGGTTATGCCAAAGCATCTCAAGGATAAAACGCCTGACTTTTACTAGGCCACTCCAAACCCTTATATTTTTTAGTCATTCAAATTCATGGCTGAATTATTTAAAGCAAGTCCCTTCCGATCCTAAAGCAGCAAAGCAGCCCCTGACCATCACACTACCCTGTTTGACTTTACGATGTTTGTTATATAACAAATATGGGAACATAAACCAAGGTCTATGGTCTATGGTGTAGGCCGGCCACTCTTGCCATGGTACATCATTGTTCCTGTTTTCTCCATTTTTGGATAATGGCTCTCCATGCGGTTAGCTGGAATCCCAAAGCCTTAGAAATAACTTTGATTCTCACCTGTCCTTGATTTCTTTTTAGACCAGGGCAGGACACATTTTAGCCTACTTCCTGTAATCAGACAGGCTCTATCTAATCTGATTCTACAGGTCTGGCAAGAACGGGGGTTAATCACAGCTAATTTTACTGAGTACTTATTCACAGAAGACCAGACTGGTTTAGATACATTTTTTCACATAAATCATTTCAATAAAGTCAAATTTTAACACACAAAATTAGCAGAAGCAAGAACAGATGATACAATTATAAAATTACATGGATGGTTAAAAAAGATTAAAACTAAATCTCAATGCAAATTGTATTTATTGTTGCCAAATGCTGTATATTGTCTTCTGACCAATTCTGTGTAGATTTGATCCTGAAGATCGCTGCTGTGCATAAGACGGGACCTACTTTTAGTCTGCAGCAAAAGATCAGAACAGCCTAGGTTGCAGAAGTATGACATCCCCCCTGCAATCTTCAGACGCCTTTTCATCTGACCTTGTTTTTTCATCTTTCCTCGCAGATCTCAACTGAAAGCAAACCTGCTCTTTAATTGCAATGAACAGTGTTGTTAATCAACATCAAAGTACATTGCAGTTTCTTGTGTGTTTATCTGTTCTTCTGTATTTTGGCTTGATCAGATTAGCATGTATTTTAACATATTTAACAATGTCATCATTTATTGTCTTTGCTGCTACTTCATTGTATTTCGAGCATGGAAGTTGACAAAGAAAGTTCATCGTGTCAACTTCTTTTTGGGTCTTGTCACAGGAAGCCAAGTGTCCTTTTTCAGGCGTTATGTTGCGGGAAAATTGTGAAATGCGTTTTAGCACCCTCTGCACCAAAGCCCACAGGGGGTTTCACATACCTCCGGCTATCAATGTGCGTCCTGTTTTTATTTCATGGCATAAAGCAAGTCAGCACATGCTGGTCTATCTCACTGAGGCACAGGTTGTTTGCCACCAAGACACAGAAGCATGCAGGATGTTCATTTTTAGAACTAGGGGTTGCATATCCAGGCTGCTTTGATGCCTTGACTGAAAGCACTTATGAAAAAAAGAGTGTGATACAGTTTGGGTGAAACAAAACTCCTTCTGTATTTCTTTGTTTTATTGACAGCCTACAACGTTTTCCATCTTTCAGCGGTATTATGTTTGCCTCCAATACAGTAGTCAGCCTCCCCCTTACAGTCCTTGAGCAGAAAGCCACTCCTCCGTTCCTTCCAACCACAGGTTCACGTGTAGCTCTGTCTGATGCAGCGAGGAAGGCAGCCGAGACAGGATGAGACTCTGAGGACGACCACCACTCTCATGACAAGATGAAAATGTCGCTCAAAAGTGCAATTGTGGCGTTGCTCACAGGTAAGAATTGAACTTATAGAAGAATAACATAAGGGGTTTAATGATGAACAGATTAAACTTTTCCATGTTTGTTTGAAGAAGGTTTAACACTTGTTTTTCTTCATATTTCTAGTGGCAGGAGCAACCCTGGTGATGCCAAGTGTGCACCATGTAGATTTGGATGATACAGTAAAAAAAATAAATGTATCTTTGGGCTCCTCTATCAATTTTCACTGCTGTTTAAAAATCAATGCGTCAGTCAGATGTCGGGTAGAATATTTTTTTCAAGGATTTAACCAAACTGACAGCAACCCAGAAAAAGTTAATTGTAACGCCACAAATCCAGCAAATTGCAACCTGACGACTGGATGCCAAAGTACATACAAGTTATTAAATATTAGTAGAAGAAACTATGGATTTTACTTTTGCAAAGTCATACTAGAAATTCCTTCACTAATTGAAATGCTCAGCAACAAAACCGAAGTAGCATGTAAGTACTTCAGACATTTTAATACAAGCTAAATATTCAACGTTTATGGACAGTACCACAATGATGTAGTTGTAAGCAGACAGAGACACTTTTAGTCTGTAGCATATCTGTTAGTTTCAATATCAATAATACTATACCTCTTCTTAATTTGTCTATGTATTTTACCATTTTACAAACTTTTTATAGTTTTATTCCTTATTTATTTAGCAGTATGCACTGAGAAATGCTTACAACCACATCACAGTGTTGCTGACATTTTAATAAAAGTCAATATTTGTGCTAAGACAAATACTGCAGTAACGCTCTGCCTGATAATCTGCTGTGCTTATGCTTAACCTAATGAGATAATTCATAAACACTCCTAAAATTCTGGCTTGCACTAACTGAATGAATGCTTCTCGTACCAATTTGTTACAGTGCAGAACTTTTTGGAAAAAACAACGGTTCAGTCACAAACGACGAAACCCCAAGGTGTGTGTGTATGAATATGTCAGCGGGCATGTGGACTTGTAGAACAATTATGTATTTTTAGGCCCCAGTGGAGTCTGGGTTGTGTAGACTCTCCACTGAAGGTGCCATTTAAATCTCTACAGAGGTGACAGGTCATCTGAGTGATTGGTCATGGCTCAAACTAAAATTCGCAGCTGCAAAGAAATAAATACAATGATTCTGCTAACTAATACAATAGCCCTGATTACTTGCTTACGAATCCTGACGCTGGTAACAAACAGTCAAATGATACTATTATTTATAATCAAATGTATTCTTTTCCAGTGATCAACACAGATGAAGTCCATGATGACTGGTGGATGTGGGTCTTTGTGGGAGTGCCATGTCTTGTTTTCATCCTAATCGTCCTTCTGGTCATCTGCGTTGTGCAGAGCAGGCCATGCAACAGAGGCGCAGGTACCTCTCTTCCTTTTGGGTTTGAAAATGTTGATAATCATCTCACAGTGCAACACTATACTGTCTCTGTAGATATGTACTTGTACATATCTACAGAGACAGTATAGTGTCTCTGTAGATATGTACAAGTACAAAATATCAAAGATTGAAAGATGAACTAAGAAAAAAACATAAAGGCATGAGATAAAGAGGTCAATTAAGTCACAGAAAAAGTCACAATCCACAGAAGTCAGTAGCTGATTCATTTCTCTGCTGCAATTTACATTTGAAAGTAGAGGTAAAACGCAGACGGGTTTTCTTTTGGTGAGACTACTTGAGGATGAGACAACAAAAGGCAAAAAAGCTCTTTAAACACAATTGGAGGGATCTGCCCGAGTCCTGGCCGGTGGATGCAAACTGACTGAAATGGGGTTTGTGTGGTTTAGCAGCAAAGCGTGAGACAAACTCAAATGCAAGTGCAGCTGTCTGTCTCCACCTCTGCAGTTAGACTGAAAATGAACAAAAATCTACGCTTAAAGTCAGAACCACACAAACTGGTTTTTAGAGCATTTCTTAAAGGTGGTCTTTTCTCCTAAATTCATTCATCTAAAGTAGATCTGATTCCAGACTTTATTTCCTGTTTGGTTTTCTAGAAGGAAAGAAAAGGTGAACTGGGTTGATGAAAACGGTTAGTACATAGATTAGATATAAAAACTATCACAGTAATGTCACTTTTAAATAGGTCAGTTTAAAAAAAGGCTCTATTTGTGCAGGAAGGGAACAGTGCTTATAAAGAATAAACTTTAGACTTGATCTAATTAGGAAAATGTCTAACTTATGTAGGGGGTGTGTAGGCTGCCGTTTATTTCAGCGTTTCCACAATAATGTCAAGACTTAAGAAATATGTACTGTAACATTTGCATCTGAGCACCAAATACTGACCTGAGTCTTGAAAAGCATGAAAATTTAAAAAGTAAATATTGGTGGTATAGAGATAGAGCAGGTGGCCCATATGCAGAGGTCTGGGATTCAATTCCTGACCCCGGGACATTTACTGCATGTCTTACCCCTTTTCTCTCTGCCTACTTCCTGTCTGTATACTGTGAAATAAAGACCATTATTTCCACAAAATTGGAAACAAAAAGTAAAGAGCTATAACAACATTTAATTTCCCTTTGGGATTAATAAAGTATTTTTGAATTGAATTGAATTGAATTAAAATGTCTATAAAACCTGTTGCTTTTCTATCTCATCAGGGCACATTTATTATTGCTCTTAACCTGTAAATTCAGCACACCTTAAATAAGAATATAAGTCTATCCCTCTACATACCTTGCAAGTAAAAGTAAATAGTAGCAAGATTTGTTTGTAAAACCATCAAATCAGTTAATTCATAATCATTTAAAAAGAAAAGTTACCAAATAAATTTTAAATGTATCATGCAGAGAACAAAGAATAGCGAAGGTGCAGTAACCGTGTCATCGCGTGGCAGAGGGGCATCATGCAGGTGGAAAAAGCAGAACACAGGTTTGAGCACATGGTCACTTAGGCAGAAGTAGGACAGGAACATTTGTGCCACTTACATGCCGAGAATTGTTGTCAGGGAAACAAATTTTCCATGTGCACAACAAACTGACCGAGATAGAAACTGAGGTTTGCATTAAGGGCCAGTGTCTGATCATTTAACAATCAAACACTTTTCTATTGTTTTAAAAGGTTTTCTGCCTTGACATTGTTGAGGTTTTGACTGCAGATAAGCTCTTTGGTGTACGAGTGAAATAAATTTACTTTATGAAGACTCTCAAAAAACAAATGACTGGTTGTTTACCCAGTTATAAAATGATGTTGAGGTTTTGCTTCATGTTTCGAGAATCTGAGAAAAGTAATCCAGATAAGTGGCAAAACCAGACTTTTAGAGAGTCAGATCAAGGGATCTGCATTGTGAGATTTAATCAGGACAGAAGATAGAAAAATCTGATGGGGTTTAAACAAATTGAAATGAGATAATTATGATTTCCTTTTTTACCAGCACATAAATAATTTTTTGCCACATAAGTATCTTTCGTTGCCTTGGCAGAAAAAATATATAGTCCCTCACAGAGTTTTATGAATGTGGTATGCCCTCTGTAGTTTGCAACCATTAACTCTAATTTTCAGCTAAAATAACTACAATGTAAACGTACTAACCATTCTGTGACTAAAGAGTTAAATAACATTTGCTCAGGTCTTAATTATTAAACCACTGAGTGTGGGCGAGAGAATATTTGCTCAGTAGACACTCACATCACAAAAACCTTTTGTAAATAAAGCAAAGTGAATAATATAATAAATTTAATCCCATAGTTTTATTGTTTTCTTTTCTTTTGTTTTGTTTTTTATTATGAATAAAAACAAATCAGAGGTCCATACTATTGGTTTCAGGGAAATGTATATTTCCTTATAATTGTTAAAAATATTTTTAGGACGTTCCCAATAATAATAATAATAATAGTAAAAATAATAATATTATTGCTTCTTAGATCTTAGACAGTACCTTTCAGTTTGTAACTACATTAATACATGTGTAGCTTTGAAATGTATTATTTTTACTCATATTTTGCCTTTCTTTTATTTTTAATCTTTTATTCTATTATTAATCAGAACCAGTGCTTTCCCAAGATAACTATGGTTAAGATGGTGCTTTCTTAGTTGCCATAAGGTATAAGTCTGTCAATAATGAAAAAAGTAAATAAATAATATATTAACTTCATATAAAAACCTGTATATCCGGTTCTCCCACCAAAGCCCAGCCAGTAGCTGAAGTTCTGAAGTTCAGCCTTAATGTGCTCACCCTGCTTCCACCTTTTCCCTCCAGGAGAGGAGCCCATCTACGTAAACACTCGTTTGAACAAGCCGTCCCCCCGGCTGATGCCTGCGGACAACCTGAAGACGGTCCCCTCCTCTCAGGACCTGCAGACCCCCAGTTCTGTCCGGAGGTACGACGAGAGACACCAGAGATACAAATAGTGAGAAGGCCGCGGACTTCACAGCCCTACAGACTCTTATTACTCTGCTGTTTGCGAAATCGCGATTTAATTCTGTTTCATATTTGTATTCAAAGTTAGACCTTCTGTCAGTCATGTAGTTAGAGAAGTGGCCACTAGATGGCGCATTTTGACGCTTTTATTAAGTTATTCATTGTTTTTTCTTAATAACTCAGCACCTGTTAATGATTTTAAGATGTAAATACGCTCTGCCTATTAAGAGAACAGAATAATGAATAATGAATTATATACAGATCAAATTAAAATAATTTTTGTACTGTTACTTTTTATATTAAAACGATTAAAAATTAAACTTTTTGCAGTTCATTTGAATACCCTTTAAAAAGTGATATTTTAAATCATAACATAATGCATCTATAAGTGTGTATTTTCCCTCTCCTCTGATTGGCTGTAAAGTGAAGTGTTTTTTTTTTTAAGGGAAAGGTGTAGTCACGTGATTTGGCGCTGGAGCTGTTGGATTATCGCTCCCTGCAGGATTTACTAGGTGTAGGCTGAGCGTTACAGGTGGAGCGCAAACAGCGCTGATACGGATCCTAAAACAAGCTGAGCCGAGTCAGTCTGTGAGGGGTTTCCATGTAGATCCCAGCAGCTGGAATACTGGTGAGTCCAATCCACGGACTGTGATATTTAACGGACTTGTTTGTCCGTTAAACCGTGCCGGTTGGTTCCACTCTGTCCGTGTGTTGTGTTATTTTGTTGCTGTTTCCACGGAGCTGGGCATGTGGGAATTAAACCGAGGTGCGGATAGGATACGCATTACGCTTTATATTCCCGGATTTATTTAGAGATTACGGGATATACAAATCTAATAATAGCAGAGGAGAGCTGGAGTGAGCAATAGTTGGATATGTCTCCAGATACTTGGCAGCAAGGCGGATAGTTTTTCACAGGGAGAAGCGCTCAGACTTTTAGAGGAGTGCAGCTATCAGGACTAACTGTTTTAACAGACCAGAAGAAGCTACACAGATTTCCTGCACACATTTCAAACGAGGCATTTTGATTTAACGCAGTAAATAAGTGGATTCTTTGGGTAAATCGTACAACCAGTAGCTAATCAGTGCATTTGGTTTATCTGCAAGTTTAATGAAGAAGTTTTTGAAGCTGCAAGTCGGACCTTTTTGTGTTATCAAGCAAACTCTTTCTAGATGTAGCTTGTCATCTATCCAACGTGTCATAGCCAGGTTTAGCGTTTATTTAACTATTTTATTGCAAATCGTTTTTCAATCAAGATAATGGAGTTACCCCTCCTAAAACAAGCTTCATTCTTCTGGTGACATCACAAAAGGCCACTTGAGCACTCATTAGTATTTTTCTTCCTCTTTTAAAGGGTTGATTTTTAATTAAACTCATTCTTCATTATGTTATTACCATCGATTCTGTGGCTGCTGTTTGCATCTATTGCTTGGCTGTTGATTATATTACTAGGTGAGGCGTCCTGTCCAAAATAGTGTCAGCATACCCAGGATATAATTGATCTTTTTTTATTTTTTTTTTAAAGTTTTGGTATTACAAACCCGATTTTGATTTACCCGAGGAGTATTAAGTCAAAGAGTCTGTTAGTTAAAGTTGTCAAGCACGTATATCCTAAAAATCAGCAGTTGGTATGTGAGAACATGCTTAGTTAGCCTGTAAAAAATTGTAAATATTTTTTAATGCTGAAAGTATTATATTCTACAATAACAAAGATTGCCTTTTGGCTCAATAAAATGACTTGAAAGTCAATGAAACTACATTTATCCTAACCAATAAAATGGGTATAAAGGATATCCATAAAGGTTTGTTGTTTTGTATGTTTCAGGACAATATCTAAAGTTTTTTGTGAATTTTGGGTCGCGACTTTTCACAGGTTTTAAATAAAGGAACATAAATTGCACCAGGATGTCAAGTTTTAAAATTTGTAGCTGCCTTAAATTTGAACCTATATGCATTATCTCAGTTTCATCAGAATTTTCTTTTACTGCTCTTTTTGATGCAGTCATTTGGTTTCACATACAATCCATGGAAATTTAGCAGATATGTCTACTTTTACACTGCATGGAAGCAGCTTTTGAAAAAGACCAGAACAGGCTGGGATGGCTAGATTTAATAATCAAGGAGTGACTATTTAAACAGGCTTATGGAAACCCACATAATGTAGTTGGTTTGTTCCATTAAGATTATTTTCAAGCCCCAACCATGTTTCCTGCAGAACTGCCGCATCACCTATGAAACAATAAAAACAAATCTCATCGCTCCAGTCAGAAAGAAAGAGGTTATTTGGTATGTAGAGATAGTATGACTGCATGACAGTCATACTAAAGTGGCAGATATGTACAGAAACCAGGCAGATAAAAGATTTCAAGCAGGATTCTAAACATCTTGCAGCATAAATGCAGCTCAGATGTCTCTTGTGATGTCATTAACCAAAGTACACATAAAGCAGAATTAGCTTTTTTTTTTTTTTACTCGGTGCGCTTTTAAAAGCGTATTTTGTGAAATCCCGCAATCTAATTCCACACTTCATTACCCGTCTTTGTTTTTAATTTTGCTCTTATGGAGGCAAAACACCACTGGATAATAAAAATTAAATGTATTTTAAATATATGCAGATACATTTTTCTCTTTGGGGGAAAGACCCACTTTAGCGGTCACCCTGCAGCTCATTGGACTTTCATCAGTGTGTGGTGTGGGGGTACAGCTGCACACAACTTCTCATGTACTGGCATCCTGTGGTCTGAGCTGGAGATGATGCATGCTTTCGCTGTGCTTCACTGTGCATTTGGGGCTTGCCTTGCCTGACACTGCAAGATCATAAATGACTTCTTAGAAGTCATCTTGATCATGTAGATGTATCAGACTCACGTTAAGTGGTTTTCCGGTCTCAGACGAGTGAGAATCACTCCAGTATAATTGAAAGAAAGGGTAAAAAATTGCGGAAATCTGATTTCATAAACCCAACTAGACTGTTAAATTAGTTTGTTCTACTTTTTTTTTCATGACTGATATTTAAATGAGTCAACTGATGATGCCAGCTTATAGTCTCTGCTACATATATTATTATTATATTTTTCTACAAAAACACCTGCAAAGAAATCAATGTTCCTAACAGTTTAAAGCTCTACCTACTATGAATCTTTAGGCAGAAGACCCAGATTACATCTCTTACATAACCATAACTGTGGTATGAAAACTAACTCCCTGTTTTATTCTGTTTGTAACTGAGCCAGTCAATGTTTACTGAGGTTTTTAACAGTTGTGGTTTCAAAACTGCTGAACTTTTCTGTCCCACCGGTACTGTGGTTTAAAGTCCTTTTATAATTGATGTCAGGGAAAGTGCCAAAGTGACTTTAATTTTCTCCAGCTGTATGGGGCATAGAGTAATGCAGCGTTGCCCCTCTGTGCCCTGTTGGTGCGCTCTGACGGTCAGTTGGCTCAAAGAAGACCATCACACTTTTCCATTAATTGCAAAAAAGAATAATTGGATTGTTTTGGAAATATTGCTGAGCCAGAAAAACATTGACATGTATAGTGTAGAAACCTGACCCTCTCTCTTATAAGGGGAACTAATGCATGTCTGTAAAGCAGCTGACTGCAGGCTAGCTACCCGTTCAAATAGTCTGACTAAATAGCCAGCTAGCAATAACTTGTTATATTTCTGTTACTGTTTAAAGAACAGAACCCTTATTCTTATGTCATAGCCCTTTAAAAATAAATTTGAATCTTTCACACCTCTGATATTGTATGATAACTATCTATTAGTGATATTATTTCAGCAGCAGTTTGAATAACTTTTTTTTCTTTGTTTTTTAAATAAAAACATTGAGATCTTGTTATTTTTTTTTACATGTTTGTGAATTTGTGTTATTTCTGCCGAATGTTGTCATCACATATCCCAGACCAGTACATGTCTATTTCTAATATTCTTTACAACCATGTTCTTGAATGTGAAATAAATCCTTTCTCCTGATTTAAAATTTTAAATGATACAATCACCACATTCTGTTTTGTCACAAGTTTCCCCTGCGGTGTTACAATCCTGCTGTGACTTGTCTGGGTGTTTGTGTTTTTCCAAAGAACGTTCACAGTTAGGCAGGCTTGTCTGATCAATGATGAGTGATTTGTCAGAATGATGGGAGGATCTTATTAAACTGGTTGCATTTTTACAAAACCTTGTTGTCTTAATGCAATAATGACAGTTAGTTGTCTGCTGGCTTAGAGCTGATGATACATGTCACAACAGGCTTAAATAAAATTGGGAACCTGCTGTCATTATTATTATTATTATTATTATTATTGTTGTTATACAGGTCCTTCTCAAAATATTAGCATATTGTGATGAAGTTCATTATTTTCCATAATGTAATGATGAAAATTTAACATTCATATATTTTAGATTCATTGCACACTAACTGAAATATTTCAGGTCTTTTATTATCTTAATACAGATGATTTTGGCATACAGCTCATGAAAACCCAAAATTCCTATCTCACAAAATTAGCATATCATTAAAAGGGTCTCTAAACGAGCTATGAACCTAATCATCTGAATCAACGAGTTAACTCTAAACACCTGCAAAAGATTCCTGAGGCCTTTAAAACTCCCAGCCTGGTTCATCACTCAAAACCCCAATCATGGGTAAGACTGCCGACCTGACTGCTGTCCAGAAGGCCACTATTGACACCCTCAAGCAAGAGGGTAAGACACAGAAAGAAATATCTGAACGAATAGGCTGTTCCCAGAGTGCTGTATCAAGGCACCTCAGTGGGAAGTCTGTGGGAAGGAAAAAGTGTGGCAGAAAACGCTGCACAACGAGAAGAGGTGACCGGACCCTGAGGAAGATTGTGGAGAAGGGCCGATTCCAGACCTTGGGGGACCTGCGGAAGCAGTGGACTGAGTCTGGAGTAGAAACAGCCAGAGCCACCGTGCACAGGCGTGTGCAGGAAATGGGCTACAGGTGCCGCATTCCCCAGGTCAAGCCACTTTTGAACCAGAAACAGCGGCAGAAGCGCCTGACCTGGGCTACAGAGAAGCAGCACTGGACTGTTGCTCAGTGGTCCAAAGTACTTTTTTTGGATGAAAGCAAATTCTGCATGTCATTCGGAAATCAAGGTGCCAGAGTCTGGAGGAAGACTGGGGAGAAGGAAATGCCAAAATGCCAGAAGTCCAGTGTCAAGTACCCACAGTCAGTGATGGTCTGGGGTGCCGTGTCAGCTGCTGGTGTTGGTCCACTGTGTTTTATCAAGGGCAGGGTCAATGCAGCTAGCTATCAGGAGATTTTGGAGCACTTCATGCTTCCATCTGCTGAAAAGCTTTATGGAGATGAAGATTTCATTTTTCAGCACGACCTGGCACCTGCTCACAGTGCCAAAACCACTGGTAAATGGTTTACTGACCATGGTATCACTGTGCTCAATTGGCCTGCCAACTCTCCTGACCTGAACCCCATAGAGAATCTGTGGGATATTGTGAAGAGAACGTTGAGAGACTCAAGACCCAACACTCTGGATGAGCTAAACGCTATCGAAGCATCCTGGGCCTCCATAAGACCTCAGCAGTGCCACAGGCTGATTGCCTCCATGCCACGCCGCATTGAAGCAGTCATTTCTGCCAAAGGATTCCTGACCAAGTATTGAGTGCATAACTGTACATGATTATTTGAAGGTTGACGTTTTTTGTATTAAAAACACTTTTCTTTTATTGGTCGGATGAAATATGCTAATTTTGTGAGATAGGAATTTTGGGTTTTCATGAGCTGTATGCCAAAATCATCCGTATTAAGACAATAAAAGACCTAAAATATTTCAGTTAGTGTGCAATGAATCTAAAATATATGGATGTCAAATTTTCATCATTACATTATGGAAAATAATGAACTTTATCACAATATGCTAATATTTTGAGAAGGACCTGTATTTTGGTCATTTTGAGCTTGCCTTGCAATAATATAACCCGGATTTGAACTGGGTTGTGTTTTCCAGTTAATGTTTCACAACAGCGTCTGTGACAAGAGTGTCAGAGGTGAACACCGTCCCACAACAGGTTTCCTGTTTGGGCCCCTGTGATGGAACCCTGTATTAGAGCCAGCACACCAGTGGGCTAGTCTGCGGGCCTGCCAGTGGGCCTCAGCGTCAGGCTTGCAGCCAGGCGGACAGGGAGATGAGCAGGAAAATGGACGAAAACCCAGTGCCCCAGTACAGTTAGTCAAACATGCATGTAAATCAGTCACAGCCTCACCCCTGTGACACAACACGGTGCAGTTACACTGTATGAAGACATCGTACTTTAAAGCCTGTGCCTATGCTGGCGTGACTCACTCCAGCTGTTTCACTGTTAAGCCAGGTTTTTTTTTTTTTTTTTCTCTAGACGTGTTGTGACCCGTCTGGTTGACAAAAACAACGTGCATGTTAGTGCATGCATCAAACCTGCTTTGTAGGTTGGTGCAATTATGTGAAGTGGAAGGACAAGGACAGATGGTTTTCCAAAAGTTCGCAAATAGAAAAAGTCAAAAAGGTCAAATGTATATATTTATTCAGTCCATTTTACAGTGTAGTAAGTCTCGGTCTGAAAGTTTTGACCATATTTCTTTACAAATTGGCTCAAGCCCAGTCAGATTTGGACGCAGATCATCTGTGTGAATAGCAGTTTTCAAGTCTTGCCACAGATCCTCAACTGGACTTTGAATAGGCCATTCTAACACATGAATATGCTTTGATGTAAGCTATTCCCTTGTAGATCTGGTTGCACGTTCATAGTAGTTGTTGTTGCTGCTGGAAGGTGAACCAGTCTTGTGCAGCCTCCAACAGGTTTTCTTCCAGCCCCACCTTGTACTGTATTTAGCTCTATTCAATCTTATCAGCTTCCCTATCCCTACTTTAGAAAAGCATCCCCACAGCATGATGTTGCCACCGCCCTGTTTCACAGAGGGGATGGTGTGATCTGGTATATTTTCTGTGTTAGACATAGGGCTCTGTACCCCTAACCCTAACCCATTTGAACAGAGCATATTCTTCCACATTTTCCTTACATATCTTGTGCAATCTGGAGCTCTTTTGGCTTTCTTTTAAAGAAATAAAAAAAACAATTTGTGCTGTCAACAGATTCCTCCACCCGAGCTGTGAATCTCTGCAGCTCCTCCAGAATTACCATGGTTCTCCTGGCTGCTTCCTATATTTAGGCTCTTTGGCCGGGCTGTCGGCTCAGATCGGACATCTGCAACCTGCAGTTCTAGAGCCGCATGTGGCAAAATAAAATGGTGGTTCTTTGAATTAACCACAACACTGTTATTTTTTTCTGTAGCTGTTATCACAATAGCAGAACCGAGATTTATTTAATTTAAATGTTGCTAACCCCTCGTGGACAACCATGTCTTAGGTAGGTTTGCAGTTGTGCCATGCTGTGGTCCGTGAAATATTCAAAGCTTGGGATATTGACTTCTGGAGGAAACTGGTTGCACTAGATCCTATTAAGGAGTATCACAGTGATTCACACCACATGTTTCAGTTTTTCTTGTTAAAATGTATCATTTATTGCCACCTTTGCAATTATTTGCTAAATTTAGTCATCCCAATAAAATGCTTTGAAGTTCATGGCTGCGATGGGACATAATGTGGAAAAGCTCAGAGTTATGGACAATTTGGAAAGGATCTGTACTTGCACCAACAATCTATCGTAAATGTTTTGTAGATAATGCAGAGGCTCCCGAGCTTGCTATAAATATCTTTAATGCTTCAAGTGGTTGGAGTGTCAAGAGACATAGGTGGAGGACTTCCTCGGATACAAGATACTGTGTAGCACAGTTGTTCATGTCTTGATGAGTAAACACCCACCAGCAGACATGGGGATGAGGTGATACACAGACAGTTCTGTTCTGCTGAATGGGGGATGTAAAGAAGTGGTTTTAGTCACACTTGTTTGTTATGGAAAGTTGATCTCTCCCCACTCATTCAGAAATGTCTTTAAATGTCAAATTCACAAGAAAAATAAGGCTGTGTGATCACTCTTTAATATTCACTTCATAAAGACAGTCAAACAGTCTTAAATATTTCTAATAGAGTTCAACTTCAGGCTGTTTAGAGTTGCTACAAGGTTATTGTCAGGCCTGTCAGCAGGTTTGGCTGGCTGTACTGGAATCAGCTCTGTTTCTATAAACAGAACCTAAAAAACGTTTTTCACAACTGCCTTTCACAACCTTTCCTCTGACGCAGAGACTTGACAAGCACACCTAACATTACGCTGGATTATTGTTGTTTTGGAGCCAAAGAAAAAACATGATCCAAAGTGAAAAAAAAAAAAAAAAAAACAGAAACGGCAAATGAAAACACACCATTTTACCAAACATACAGTACATCGCCTATCAAATTAATTAGTACCCGTGGTCAAGAATCCGTTTAAAATAAATTCACATGAAGCATTTTTTTTATTTATGCATAACATTTTTATCTGGGTTTTCTCTTCTGGTGGGTCTGGGATGTGAAGCTAGGTGTGAATATATGGGAAACCTCCTCATTATTAAGGTTGGTGGAGGACCTGTGATGCTGTGGGACATGGCAAGCTTGCACCATGAACTCTCATATTGGATATAAATGTTTCTCTGCGTGAAAATATAAAATGTTTTTTCTGGGTTTTTTTTCTCCACCACTTAACAAATGAGGGTTTATTATATGTAATGTACATCAATGTTAACCCACTCTGCTCAAATGTGCAGGCCTTTATTAATGACTGGGATTAACTATTAAAAATGAATATTTAATCATTAATTAACTTTGCTGTATGTCAGGAGGTTTTACTAGTCAGTCTGCTAAAGATGTTGCATAAGCTTGTTTCACAATGTTTGAGTACATGGGTGCGTCCTTCCTGATTAATTAGGGGGGTGGGGGGTGGGGGGGGAAGGAAAAAGAAGTTAAATAAAACACTGTAAAAAAAATAACATCACAAAATGTGGAATCAAAATGGCA
Source organism: Girardinichthys multiradiatus (assembly GCF_021462225.1). Classification (NCBI taxonomy): domain Eukaryota; kingdom Metazoa; phylum Chordata; class Actinopteri; order Cyprinodontiformes; family Goodeidae; genus Girardinichthys; species Girardinichthys multiradiatus. The sequence continues at coordinate 34,275,977 of NC_061802.1, forward strand.
CCATACAAGATATCACAGATCAAGTACAGAAATCTAGTCACCATCCTGGACAAGATTGTCAGGGAGGATTCTTATTTAGAATAAAGCTTACATCAATGTGGTTGGAAAGACCAAAAATTATATTTATGCAATAATCACAAGTGATGAAGTTGAAATGCTTCCTACACAGTTACCCTAAATACAAAATGTTTTTGCTTTGAGGCTGTGAATCATGCTCATTCTATTATTTCAAGGCTATCTTGACATTGGCAACAATAATGACTGTTAACAAAAGTTGCACAAAGGTCATTTTTATGTGAACAATATCTAGTATCACTGCAGGGAATGTGAAAGGTGTTGCCGGTAATGTAACAAAGCTCACCTCTCTGGAAAATTGTAGCTGTTGCCAATAGGGTCTGCTTGCTCTCTAGTTTTTCGCCAGAAAATAAAGTTCTTATATATTATCAGTACACTCCCTTAACTGAGCCAAATGCTCTAATAAGTCACAACTGTAGCTCGTAGAGATAATTAAGTATTTAGCAGTTGGAGGCGATCGTGTTTCTTTCAGCAGAGGGAAGATCTAAAGATATATACGAGATGCTGATGAGTAAACATGTGACACTTTATAAAAGCTAAGGTTTCATCCCTGATTGTCTGGAGTTTTGAAGTTGTGGTTCATTCATGTGAATTTAGTTACGATGAAAATGGTGAAGCACTAAAAAAGTTCAAAACCAAAATATTGTGATTTCACAGGATGGAAAATGTAAGAGTGGAAAGTTGTTGACATGTTGACAAAAGATTAAACCTACAGCCAGAAAACATGTGTCAGAAACAAACAAAACTGAACTGACCTCATTGTGACACCACACCTGATCTAACGTGATCAGTATCTGACTGAAATCTGATGCCAGTATTTAAACTGTAGCTGCTTGAAATCAACCTAGAGTGTGAGCGTAAAATGTCAATGATACGTTCCCAAAGAAAAGCGTTTTATTGAAAAGTCAGAAAATTGGCTGTCAGATGAAGCAGACAATGCAGCGCAGCAGCATTTACACCCAATGTATTTTATTGGGATTTTAACGGACCAACACAAAGTAGTGCATAAACATTAAGTGTAAAAATGTTGCCACTAAAAAAAAAATATTTGTGATGTGCACTTGTGTTCAGTCACTTTTACTCCGATACCCCCGAAAAAGAATCTGGTGCAACAAACTGCCTTTGGAAGCTCCCATTTATTAAAGAAGTCTATAAATGTGTTGCTAAATCTCAGCAATAATACTACTGTGCCTCAAACATCTCATGAAGCACTCTTCAGCCCATAATTCAAAAATAGAAAGAGTTTGGTACAACTGGAAACTGACCAAGGCATGTCCACCTAAACTTACAGATGTGGCAAGGAGAGCAGCCAAGAGGCTCCAGCTAACTTTGGAGGAGCTGCTCAGGTGAAAAGAAAAAACGGTTACAGGACCACCATTTGTTAAATGCTTCAAGTTTACCACAAGCCATGAAAGGGACACCGCAAACATGTTAAAGATCAATTGGATTAATTAAGCCAAAAGATTTTAATTTTGCGATCTAGATGCTAAATGTTAAACATAACAATTGACATCACCCCGAATGCACCATCAACACAGTGAAATACAATGGTGACAGCATCATGCTGTGGAGATGTTTTTCTTCAGCAGGAGCAGAGTAGTTGGTCTGAGTTGTTTGGAAAATGGATGGTGCTAAATATGGGGTGAAAAATAACTGTTAGAGGCCTTAAAAGATTTCAGACTGGTGCGTAGGATCGCCTTTCAGCTGGACAATGATCCTAAACATACAGGCAGCTACAGTGGAATGGTTTGTCATATTTGTGTGTAATAATGGTCTAGTCAAAGTCCAGACTGAATCTGAATTCAGTTGAAAATTAACAACTGCTGTTAAGAGACACTCTACATCTAATCTGAGTGAACATGGGGGGGAAAGATTTTTGTCTCTAGATGCACAAAGCGGTTAGAGTTGCAGCTGTAATGGGAGCAAACAGTAGGTGTACAAAGTATCGACTTAGGGAGCTGAATACAAATGCATGCCACACTTTTCTGTAAAAAAAAACCTCCAAAACATAGTGGTTGGTAATATGACAACAATGTGAAAAGGTTCAAAGAGTCTTATAGGAGATATTCAGCTGCTCATGACTGGGATGTGAGTTTAAAGATGAACAGAGTAGAGGAAAACACGGGACGGCTGCTCCATATGGTGCAGCCATAGCTACCTGTCTGCACCATATGGAGCTGCATGTCAAAAGCTGCAGAAAAACAACATGCAGTCATTCCATTCAGCCGTGGCCCTCGACCTCCTCGCAGCCTGAGAGAGGGAGGAGGTGTGCAGGACGTCGCTGCTCTGGCAAGAGATGAGCTGTCCTACACATGTGGCAGCTTGTCCCATTGTGTCGACTAACAACAAGGGTGGAAGTGTGGTAGTTAGTCACAAAATTGAGGCAATGGGAGGGGTGTTTGGAGTGTGTGCCCTGGTTGTCTGTCGAGGAAATTTGAAATCTGTCATTTGCTGTCTGTCAACAGACATAGAGTTTGTGTCGTGTTTTGGAGGCAGCAGCTCTGTCAAATCCACCCTATTTTTTCCCCCTGGGAGCTGAAACTTCAGCAACAGTTGCACAGCAGCCGTGTAGAACTGCAGTTTCTGAGCACACAAGTTTTTTTGTTTTTTTTTTACCACTTTTTTTCCCCAACATCTGCTAACAAGTCAGCTTTGTTTGGGTGTGTGTGTGTGTGTAATGCTGGGATAAAGGGCCTTGATGAATTTTAAATGAGGACGCTCCGCACACCTCGTCAAAACAGATACAAACTCTTCGAAGAAGCGTTAACACTCACACAGTGAGTGGCTGTGATCTGCATGCATGGCCCAGTCTAAGCTGAACCCCCCTCCACTACCATCACACCTCCTGCTTACTCTCCTCTCTCTCTGCAGCTTGAACCCCGCTGAGCTCAGAGGAAGCTGCTTCTTATCAGGGAGGGGGACAGGAAGATACAGTGAGAGTGGTAGGGGTAGGAGGGCAGAGTGGCACTCTGCAGATTTTCACTCGACATGGGTTTCCTTTGTGACGTTTACTTGTAGTTACAGCTGTACAAGGTGCCAGACTCACATCAACAAAGTTATGTTTGTCTCAGTTCATTCGGTTCGAGGTTTGACAACTACAGTTTCAGAATCTGCGAGAAGGACATGTTCATGTAGGACATTATTCTTTTCTTACTGTGCTTCTTGTCGGATTTCTGTCGTCCTCTGCTTGAGTTTTGATCATTCTTAGTTTAATCTGTCTCCTTTGACAGTGTCCTAATGTTCTTTAGCTCCTGAGTTAGAGACCTGATTTTGATCTGTTCCTACAGTGCTTTGCAAGTGTTCGTACAGCTTGAACCTTTTCACTTTGCGTCAAAAGAAAGCTACAAACCAATGTTTTATTGGTATATTCTGTGACACATCGACGCAAATTACCACATTATAATAGTGAAAGGAAAATAATACATGGTTTTCAACATTTTTGACAAATAAAAACATAAAATGTGTCGCATGCGTTTGTTTCAGACCCCTTTACTTTGATACCCCTAGATTAAGTCTAGTTCAATCAATTGTCTCCAGAAGTCACCTAGTTAGTAAAAAATGGTCCACTTATGTAATTTAATCCAAGTATAAATCCAAGTGTTCTGTGCAGGCCTCAGAGGTTTGTTAGAGAATATTAGAGAACAAACAGCATCATGAAGACCAAGGAAGACAGCAGACAGGTTGAGAATTTTAAAGAGCACTTGGGTCATAAAACAATACCCCTTGCTGTGAACATCTCACAGAGCACTGTTTAATCCATCATCTGAAAATGGAAAGATTATGACACAGCTGCATACCAACCAAGACATGGCCGTCCACTTACTGTAACAAACATGTGGAAAGAAAGTGCTCTGGTCACATGAGACCATACTGTGTGGCAAAAAAGGAAAACTGCTGATTACCTTGAACACATCATCCCTACAGTAGCCTCAATTAACCCTACGCCTGTAAATGCAGCGAAAGGTGGTTCTACAAAATATTGGGTCTGCCACACTTTTCAGATTTTTATTTATAAAAAGTTTGACAACCATGCATCGTTTTTTTCCACTTCACCATTGTGCTCTACTTTGTATTGCTGTATCGCATAACATCCTAATTAAACACATAAACATTTGTAGTCGTTTAAGGGGCATGAATACTTTTGCAAGGCACTGTAGATCTGTTCACTTTGGGCTCAGTTTTGCGTTTGTTGAGGAAAAGAAATGGCGAAGCAGCTTCCGTGCTTCAGCCTGGTTATAATATCCCTTCATAGTGATTATCCACTAATCTTCAAGCATATCACAGGGAAAGAGTGAAGAGAAATAAGGCGTAGGAGGCAAAGCAGTTGCCTTATTCACTTTCTAAGGGAATATTCCCAAGAATTTCTTCTCAAATCCAGTGAGAATCTCAGTCTTTCTCTTTCACTCACCTCTTTGATTATTCATAGATCTTCTTGTATCTTTGGCAGAACCCTCAAAATGAAGTCCTCCAGCATCCCCCAGCACTAGCCGTGCAGCATGGCTCCTGCTCCTCCTTCCGGAGAGGACACCAGCAGCTCATTAGCTCTGCACTGGAGGCTAACGCCGACATAGATACCCATCAACATCAAACTGAACCCATTCAGGCTAAGTCCTGGTTGAACATCTAAATAAACCACGGACAGGACTCGTCCAGCACAGAGATTAGGGACTCAGGTTTTGAACCATGCTCTGTCTCTGATTTTTGGTGTTTGGGCTTCAGAGCTGGACGGTGCAGCTCCTCAACACGTCGACGGACCCCGGACCCTGAGCCATGTCTCTTCTGTCGGCTCTGAGCATCGTCTGTGGATTGATGCTCCAGCTTTATTTCAGTCTGCTCAGCGCTCAGTACTGTGTTCCACGAAAGACTGTCTTCTACCAGAGTAAGTCACAAACTCTCCATTAAGCATAAGAACTTGAGGTGGTTTGATGCGCTGCATGCATTTGAATATTTTACCCATGATGTATGATCCAGACGTGAGGATTTAGCTGCTTTATATTTTTCTTATTCTGCTGGCAGTGACAGGTTTATTAGTTTCTCAACAAATTAACATTTTGCTTTTTGTTGTGGGAGCATTTTTCCAAGAACATCATAAAGTCAAAGAGGTGAAATGTTGCAGGAGGAGAATGAGAGCAATGCACATCAAAGTAATGCAAAGTTTTTCTCTGGCCAGGTAACCTGAAGTTGTTCAAAGAAGATGGAATCTTCAATTACTCAACTATGCTGATCAGAGATGACCTGGGTGTGTTGCTGCTGGGGGCAAGAGAGGCCATCTATGCTCTGGATATCAACAACATCTCAGTCCAAAAGGCTGCGGTGAGGACCTGTGCAGATTTGTTATAACTGAGTGTGCAGCTGAAAGACTGCAATGAAACATCTGTCTGTAGACTTGTTTGTATATTAACTGCATGTCCCACTATCTTGCTTTTACTAATTGATAAAATGCTGTAGCTCGAAAGTTAAACATTGTTGAATTTTTATTGCATTTTACAGCAGTGTTTAGACCAGAAGATCAAATATTTAGTGAGCTGCTCAAGGCTGGACCTGCTTGGTTGCTTGAACTGGTGCCCAGCCTTTTTGGATTTTGACCTCTTAGAAATAGGCAAGGTTATGGTGGTGTGGAAGAGAATAACGAGATGATTGACCAAATAATGTTTCATCAACTCAAGATAAGGAATCTTGTAATTCATTAAAAGGAAATACATGTAAATATTGTGCTACTGCAATCACAGGATTTAGCCTTATATGCTTTTTGTTTCTTTGTATTACCTGAACAATTTATGACCTTTAATACCTACATCCCAGTGTTGCATATTTGCCATGTGTTTCAATGTTGTAGGACAATATGCTCTTTCAGGTAAATAATGTTCCAGCACTACGTTCCTGCGCATAGGATGTGCATCACAATTTAGACACACTCAATATGCCACACCTAGGCACCATTGCTATGTAAGTTATGCAGCTGCATTTAAAATGTTGAATCAGAGACCCAATGTTAATGTTGCATAATCTCATTATATGCAATGCTGACACTCTATCTGCACTGATGAAGATTCACTTACCTCAGCATACTGAATGCTTGGAGTGGCTCTAACTGATGTCAGCCTGACCTACTCCAATTTATTCCGCTAGTGGTTGCTTGACTACTTTGGGGCATTCATCATGTGCTTATAGAGCATTTAACCTTTAGGCGAAGATGACCAGGCAATCATTATATATGGAAAAAAAATAGCAAAATAACATGACAGGACAGAATGTTTTCCCGCTTTGACCCACGCAACACATGTTTTAGTGCACAAGACGAGATAAGAAACAGTGTGACAGCAGCTTGAGCTTTGCAGTTGATCTAAATCAGATACCACTTGAGATCACATTAGTCAGTTTATAGCTATTTTAAAAATAAACTTAAAGTAGATGTAAAAAACAGAATCTAGAATTTTCATGAAGTAGAATAATGTGATATTAAGTCAGGTTCATTAACTAAATTAATTGTAATCAACAAACCTTGCCCCAATCAGGTTCTGGGTTGTGAATTGAAAATTATTCATTGAGATCTGTTTGCGAAAAGTTACCGTATGCATGAAACGTGGGTTCTGCACAGGAACAAGCAGCACTAAGGACCGCGTACCGTAAACATGGTTAACTAAGCTATTAGACTAAGATGTTCAACCAATAGATTTATTTCATTAGTTTAAATCTGAAACATTTGAATTTGAAACCATGTACATTTTTTTATTGGCTTTTTCAAAACTTTCATACAAATTCTGAAGGTATTAGTTTTGTATTTTTAAGAGATTTGTTTAGTTTATATGTTGTATGAAGTCTTGTATCTGTTAAAAAGAAAATTAGCTGGAAAGTTTAATATTAGGATAAAATATACCAACTGGCATGACTTTAAGCTCAATTGAAGCCAACAATACTGATGATTTTTCTTAGCATTTTTAGCATTTATTCAAACTTGACCATTTTTAGTTTCTTGTGGAAATAAAAAAATGATTTTAACAAAATTCAAGGGACTTGTTGTCTTTAAACCAGCAGTCTGAGCTAAGGAGGGATCTGTGCGAAGACTGTCTTTGTTAAAGACAAACAACATTTTAAATGGAATATTGCTGGAGGGTTGCAGCACAATTAGCGCAGGCTTTGACACGATCCTCTCCTTCTGTTGATGCAGGTGTACTGGGGAGTACCCGAAGAGAAGCAGAGGGAGTGCACATACAAGGGAAAGCATGCAGAGGTTTGTGTTGCACCTTCCAAAACAAAGCTTGTGAGCAGTAATTTCTAATTCTGCAGCGAGGACACAACCTGAAGGACGGCTGCTGACTGAAAACTGCCTGCTGCCTCTGGCTGTTTCTGTTAATCATTTATATGGGAGTTTAGTTATTTTCCTTTTCGAGTCTTTATGTAGAGCTCTCTTTGAAGTATTCTGTCTATAGTTTTTGTGCTGAACATCCAAATAAAGGCACAGGGAGAAACGTCCACGTGCACATCCTTGACCTTTTGGTCATCAGCAGCTCAGCTCTGTGCAACGTGCGTTGCAACTGTACATGTATGGCATGTTTGTGCTTTTACGGCTGAACTAACAACACCCTTACCTTGGCTTTATCTGCTGGGTCTTGTTGCAGGTGGAATGCCGCAACTACATTCGAACGCTGCTCAGTGTGAACGACACTACAGTCTACGTTTGTGGCACAAATGCTTTTTCTCCAACCTGTGATTATATGGTAAGTGTGCTTTACTAAATACAGTGCAGCTACATAATTGTGAAAATTACCCTTCTTTGAGGTTTTTGATGTTAATAATTTGAAAATCTTTGTCTTACTCAGAGAATAGTTCTAGTTGTGCAAAGTATTGATAAGCTTTAATATAAAATTTTCTTGTAGCAAACCCCGTTCTGAAACAATAATTTACATGTTCTGCTTTTATTAGTTTACCTTTCTATTCTTTCTGACCTCCTAAAATGGCCTGCTGTGACCTCCTTGGTTCATTTTGAGGGTGCACAATGTCTTGTAAAAGTATTCATTAGGAGATTTAGGATAATTCAGTTTTTTAAGTTACAACCTCAAACTGTAATGTATTTTATTTGAATTTTATATGGTAGACACAAACTGAAAGTCTCATGATTGTAAAGTGGAGTGAATTTTACGTTTCAAATTAAAGTTTTTGTGCATTTCTATTTAGCCATCGTTAATATGATACCCCTAAACTAAAACCAGTGCAAACAATTCCCCTAATTAATAAATAGACTTCACCTAGTTGCAAATTATTCTCAGTATAACTATTCTGTGAAGAAGAAGAGAGGTTTCTTAGAACATTAGTAAACAAGCAACATCATGACGACCAAGGAACACAGCAGACATGTCGGATACAACAAGTGCATGGCACATCTGCAAATCTACCAAGACGTGCTCCTCCACCTAAACTGAAGGGCCAAGCAAAGAGAGCGTTAATCCGAAAAGCAGCCAAGAGCCCCATGGTAACTGTGGGGAAGCTGCAGAGATCCACAGCTCAGGTATAAGAGTCTGTAAACAGGACAAACGAGTCATGCATTCCAAAAGCTGGCCTTTATGAAAGAGTGGCCAGAAGAAAGCCGTCATTGAAAGAAAGTCAGAAGAAGTCCGGTTTGCCAGGCTGGACGGCAAACATGGAGCCCAACATGCGAACAATTAAAAAATTTTAGCCTACATGCGAAAGGCTTTATGTGGAAGAAAAGTAACATTGCCCACAACACAACATGGTTGTGGCAACTGACCAGAATTGAAGGGGAAGATGGACTGGGCTAAATATCTTACTGGCCTTGAGCAGTTTTGCAAACAACAATGAGCAAAATTGCAAAAAAGGTAGAAATCTAGATTCGTGGTTTTACAATATACACTACCGGTCAAAAGTTTTATATACAATTCTCACTTAATGGGTCTTTCTATTTTCATGACTATTTAAACTGTAGATTCTCACCAGAGGCAACAAAGCTGTGAATAAAAACACATAGAATTATGTAGTAAACAAAATGTGTAAAATAAGTCTAAACATTTTTATATTTTAGATTGTTCCAAATAGCCACCCTTTGCTTTTATACCTGCTTTACTCTCTTAGCATTCTCTCCATGAGCTTCATGAGGTGGTCACCTGGTTTTCCAAAGAGTCTCGAAAGAACTTCCCAAACGTTCAATGAGAGACGGACAGAGGTTAATATTTCAGTCATCACAGCAAAGGATGGCTACATTAAGGAATCTAAAATATAAAACATATATATATATATATTTAAAGTTCTTTTACAGTTTTTTGTTTGCTACATAATTCCATATGTGTTCATTTACTGTTTTGATGCCTTCAGTGAAAATCTACATACAATGTAAATAGTCATAAACATAAAGGAAACCATTAAATGAGAAAGGCATTCTAAAACTTTTGACCAGTAGTATGCATTGAAATGTTTTTTTTTTATTTGACTAAATGTGAACAGTTCATATGTGAATACGTTTGGAAGTAAAAGAACAAAAAACATCTCTAAAAATCAAAAACAAAAGTTTGGTTTGTGACAAACTCTGAGGAACTGCTTTAAAAAAGGTGGACACACAAGCTGTTTGCAAATGTCAGTCAAACTGGAGCCCGAAATATTTACTCCAGCAATATAATGTAAGTTTGACTGACTATAAATGACTACAGTGCCCAGTGCAGCAGCATGACTTCACTCACTCAGGCGCTCAGGCTATTTAACACTCGGTAATGTTAAGAACGTAATCAAGCAGAGACGTGAAATGTGTGAAATACTTGTTAGCATGATCATGGTTTTATTCTGGGATCTGTTGGCAAAAACAGCTTCTGGGTTTGGGACTGAGCCATAGATCAATAGACAGAGGGACTTTTATACTAAAGCCTCCTTACACACCAACATGTTTGTTACCAGGAAGCTCTTCCTCTTTCTGATGCAAAATAGGAAAGAGACAATGTATTTCTTTGTTTGTCCCATTATTTGAATTTCTGTCATTTTTAATGTATGTTGGCAGCATGCTCACATTTTAGGGAACAGAGCAGAATTAACTGCTCATGGTAATGCTTCCTGAACCTGCTGAGCCAAACCACTTATTGATTTTTTTTAAAGTAGACACTGTGACACAATGAGTAACCTACACTGCTGATCTACATCATCTGTTTATTTGTTTTGATTTGAATATAAATTAATTTGGTTTACCTTTTAAACTTAAACTACTTTGGTATATAGAAACCTTATTTAATAAAAGAGCTGATGGACAAGGCAGAAGAAAATAAGTGCATATGAACTAATTAAAGGTTATAGAACTGATAGAACTACTTTAAGACAACTGTAATCATTCATTTCTTCACATTTTGCTTTTTAGGTTGGAATGAAGTAGTAAGAAAAAGGAAATAAATGATCATTCCCAGTGACTGCCAACACCTTACAGAGGTGAAGGGTCACCAGCCTTAGCATATAGCTCATAGTAACAAGCTTTAAAGGAATAAATCTTTGTGTGGAGTGGTCTAATTTTATAGGGGTAAAACTGAGGTGTGCATACATAAAGAAATATGTAGGATTAACTGAAATGTTTTATGAATAAGAATAGATTTTTTTGTAACTTTATATGTATTGTATAGTTCTGACCACATGTATTGGTACAGCTGGTAATGGTGTATAAAAAGCCTTAAAATGAAAACATATTTTATTATACCAAGAAATTTGATTTAAATACATTCAATAAGTGGGGACATGATTTTTCACATGTTGCCAGTAGGAGAGCATTTAATGATATAATATTCTATAAACTTAGAGCATACAGACAGAGGGATCTTTGACCACTCTTCTTTGCACAGTCTCTCTAGGCCATCCAGAGTCCTGGGTCTTCTCTTATGCTCGCTCCTCTTCAGCTCATCTCACAGGTTTTCTGTAATATTTAGTTGTGGAGACTGAGATGGCCATACTGGAAGCTTGGTTTTGTGTCTGTCAAACCATTTCTGTGGTGATTTGGCAATATGTGTCAGACCGATATCATTGTGAAAGACCCATTTCGTGTTTACTGGCAAAGTCCACCAGAATTGTATTTAAAATGGTCTGATATTTTAACGAGCTTGTGCACACCATGCTCTCAAACAAGGTTCCCAGGGCCTTTGGAAGAGAAACAGGCCCCTGGCATGCCTCTCAAACAACCAATCTAATGATGCCGTTAACAGTGAGCTTTGGAGATTGTTTGTTACCTCCTTTTCTAGCCTCCTCACTTTGTGTGGTGACAGAATAAATATGGCTCCTTGTCCCGCCTTTGTGTCACATCATGTTTTTTTTTCTAACATTTTCAGTGTGAGATTACGCTGCTGCCATAATAGCTAAGATGGATTTATTTTTAGGCTTTTTATCTTTACCAGGGTTGCCAATAATTGTGAATAACCGCATTTACTTTATTCCATTATGCAACCTAGGAACTGTTATTTTGAACCATTGTCCTCAATCCCAGTGTTGTGTCTGAATAAAATAACATAGTTTTCCATCTTCGTCCTGTCTCTGTCCTGCTCTCTTTGTTTTCGACAGACGTTTGCAAATGGGCAGCTGACCCTGAAAGGAAAGCAGGAGGAGGGGAAAGGGAAGTGTCCTTTTGATCCCTTTCAGAGATACTCCTCCCTCCTGGTTGGTAAGTGTCAACATAGACGTGTGCACGTTTGGCACAATATTCGTGCTCCATATTTGGTACACCTATTTAGTGGAACCTCCTCACTCTGCATATAGTGAATGCTAATATGTCAACATACAAAGTTCGTTTAGTTCATTAACAGGAATATTATTGCTTTATTGTTTCATTTTTATCAGAATAATGGATTTCCTGGAATGCTTACTCCTTTATTGTTCCTGTCCTACAGGAAATGACCTGTACTCTGCTACATTTATCAACTTCTTGGGCTCCGAGCCCGTGATTCTGCGCAGCTCAAGTTCGGCTCTTCGCACCGAGTTTAAGAACTCCTGGCTCAGTGGTGAGTTATTAAGTCACTAAATCAGGCAATAAACATTCATTAAAATACAGGTCCTTCTCAAAATATTAGCATATTGTGATAAAGTTCATTATTTTCCATAATGTCATGATGAAAATTTAACATTCATATATTTTAGATTCATTGCACACTAACTGAAATATTTCAGGTCTTTTATTGTCTTAATACGGATGATTTTGGCATACAGCTCATGAAAACCCAAAATTCCTATCTCACAAAATTAGCATATTTCATCCGACCAATAAAAGAAAAGTGTTTTTAATACAAAAAACGTCAACCTTCAAATAATCATGTACAGTTATGCACTCAATACTTGGTCGGGAATCCTTTGGCAGAAATGACTGCTTCAATGCGGCGTGGCATGGAGGCAATCAGCCTGTGGCACTGCTGAGGTCTTATGGAGGCCCAGGATGCTTCGATAGCGGCCTTTAGCTCATCCAGAGTGTTGGGTCTTGAGTCTCTCAACGTTCTCTTCACAATATCCAACAGATTCTCTATGGGGTTCAGGTCAGGAGAGTTGGCAGGCCAATTGAGCACAGTGATACCATGGTCAGTAAACCATTTACCAGTGGTTTTGGCACTGTGAGCAGGTGCCAGGTCGTGCTGAAAAATGAAATCTTAATCTCCATAAAGATTTTCAGCAGATGGAAGCATGAAGTGCTCCAAAATCTCCTGATAGCTAGCTGCATTGATCCTGCCCTTGATAAAACACAGTGGACCAACACCAGCAGCTGACACGGCACCCCAGACCATCACTGACTGTGGGTACTTGACACTGGACTTCTGGCATTTTGGCATTTCCTTCTCCCCAGTCTTCCTCCAGACTCTGGCACCTTGATTTCCGAATGACATGCAGAATTTGCTTTCATCTGAAAAAAGTACTTTGGACCACTGAGCAACAGTCCAGTGCTGCTTCTCTGTAGCCCAGGTCAGGTGCTTCTGCCGCTGTTTCTGGTTCAAAAGTGGCTTGACCTGGGGAATGCGGCACCTGTAGCCCATTTCCTGCACACGCCTGTGCACGGTGGCTCTGGATGTTTCTACTCCAGACTCAGTCCACTGCTTCCGCAGGTCCCCCAAGGTCTGGAATCGGCCCTTCTCCACAATCTTTCTCAGGGTCCGGTCACCTCTTCTCGTTGTGCAGCGTTTTCTGCCACACTTTTTCCTTCCCACTGAGGTGCCTTGATACAGCACTCTGGGAACAGCCTATTTGTTCAGAAATTTCTTTCTGTGTCTTACCCTCTTGCTTGAGGGTGTCAATAGTGACCTTCTGGACAGCAGTCAGGTCGGCAGTCTTACCCATGATTGGGGTTTTGTGTGATGAACCAGGCTGGGAGTTTTAAAGGCCTCAGGAATCTTTTGCAGGTGTTTAGAGTTAACTCGTTGATTCAGATGATTAGGTTCATAGCTCGTTTAGAGACCCTTTTAATGATATGCTAATTTTGTGAGATAGGAATTTTGGGTTTTCATGAGCTGTATGCCAAAATCATCCGTATTAAGACAATAAAAGACTTGAAATATTTCAGTTAGTGTGCAATGAATCTAAAATATATGAATGTTAAATTTTCATCATGACATTATGGAAAATAATGAACTTTATCACAATATGCTAATATTTTGAGAAGGACCTGTATGCATTTATGCGCTTTCATTAATGCTGTTTTTCTCCTATGCTTGCTTTTGGTGTTTGTTTGACATCATTGGATTATAGAGCCAAACTTTGTCTACATGGACCTCATGGGGGAGAGCTCTGACAGTCCCGATGGGGACGATGATAAGGTGTACTTGTTCTTTAGCGAGAATGCCATGGAGTATGACTTCTACAGAAAAGTTGCAGTGTCAAGAGTGGCCCGTGTCTGCAAGGTATCATGGAAATATGGCTTTATTTCAGAGTTTGGAAGAGACTTTTGACCCGTCAAAGCCAGGGTTAAGGTTAAACATCACACCGTGTTTATGTCTTTGTTTAGGGAGATATGGGTGGCCAGCGGACGCTGCAGAGGAAATGGACCTCATTTCTGAAAGCCCGTCTGGATTGTTCCTTCCCTGAACCCAGCCTGCCCCCCATTGTCCAGGATGTCTTCCTGCTCAGGCACAAGGACTGGAGGAAGAGCGTCTTCTTCGCCGTGTTCACACCTCAGTCGTGAGTGCTTACTATTAGATCCTGTGGTTTTATAGCGGAGTCTGGGCGTTGAATTTAATTAATGTCAGGAGGCTGCTGAGCTATGAGACTGGAGAAAGAATCAAAAGCATGTAAATGAAAGAAAATCTCTTGGGTATTGAGTTTGTGTGGGAGGATTTAAATGACTGGAACAATAAACAAAAGAAAATACTTCTGTTGTCATTAATTGGCTTATTCTTATTTAGCATAATTCTTGGTGTTTCAGGAGCTTGTCTGAGGTCTCTGCAGTGTGTGCCTACACCGTCTCTGCAATAAGAGGCATTTTTAATGAGGGAAAATTTAAGACATCTGTTGCCGTGGAGACATCACATGTCAAATGGGTGATGTACACCGGAGAGGTGCCAGTACCCAGACCAGGAGCGGTAGGTTTAAAGAGTTTTCTACGGTCTCAACTGGAGATGGGGAAACTCACACAAACCAGTTTTGGGGAAATAAATCTATTATTTATTTTCAGTGTATCAACAATGTGGCCCGTAAAATGGGGATGAATCATTCCCTGGATCTTCCGGACAAAACCCTCCAGTTCATCAGAGACCGCCCCCTGATGGACGAGGCTGTTCGTCCTCTGACAGGAGGCCCGCTGCTGCTCAAGAGGGGACCCTTACTGACTCGAATTGTTGTGGACAGCGTGGTGGCTCTGGATGGGGAGACTTATAACATCATGTTCATTGGAACTGGTAAAACAACTCAGCCTCACAATAGATCATGCCTATTGTTGGAACTGTATTTACATCGTCTGAAGTTTTCTAAATTTACTCATCTTCCAACCACAAACTTCTGATTATTTTACTGGGATTTTATGGGCTAGACCAGCATAAAGTGGTTCATTGTTGTGAAGTGATAGGACACTGATGCATAGATTAAAAAAAAAACATTAATCAGAAAAAGCAGGTAAGACCCACATGGTAACTCTGCAGGAGCTGCAGAGATTCACAGCTCAGGTGGTAGAATCTGTTGACAACTCTGGCCTTTATGGAAGAGTAGCAAGAAGAGAGAGAAAAGAGATTGTTGAAAGTAGGCAAGGTCAAAGGTGACAAAAAACGGAACATATAATATGTTAAACAATGTTTGTGGTGGAAAACTAACACTGCACATCATCCTGAACACACTATTCCCAGACATGATGGTGGCAGCATCATGCTGTGGGGACGCTTTTCTTCAGCAGGGACAGGGAAGCTGCTTAGAGTTGATGAGATGGATGGAGCGATGTACAGCGCAATCTTGTAAGGAAATCTGTTAGAGGCTGCAAAAGACTCAAGACTGGAGCAGAGGCTCACCTTCCAGCAGGACAACAAGACTAAAACATACAGCCAGAGCTACAAAGGAGTGATTTTGATCGAAGCATATTAATCTGTTACAATGGCCCAGTCAAAGTCTAGACCTAAATCCAATGAGATTCTGTGGCAAAATTTGATGTTGAAAACCAGGCATATTTAAATATCCACTTTACAAATATGCACTACTTTGTGTTAGTCTATCATATAAAACCCAAATTAAATATATTGATTTCTCATGTGCTTATTTTTTGGTTCCTAACTCTTCTCCATAACAGAAAATGGTTATGTTCAGAAGGCCGTGAACTATGATGGAGAGATGTTCATCATCGAGCAGATCCAGGTGTATGAAAACCCCGTGGCTATCAATATCCTGCGCCTCTCGTCGAGCAAGGTAACAACAGCGTATGCTTTTAAAAATCCATAGTCATGGGGACAAAACACATTTGGTTATTTATTTGTATCTCTGCATTCAAAGGGCCAACTCTACGCTGGTTCAGAATCTGGTGCCATCCAGATGCCGCTCAGTGACTGCGGCCGATACCAATCTTGTGAGGACTGCATCCTGTCCAGGGATCCTTACTGTGCCTGGGACTCCTCCACGCAAAAGTGCTCCTCTGTCTACAGTTTGTCTGCATCCCCAAAAACTGCAGTTCAGAGTCTGAAGGAGGGGGATGTGTCACAGTGTCCTTCAACAGGTGCATTCACTGGAAAGCCATCATGAGTCCTACCAGTTTTATGAGCATGAAGTTAGACTAACCTTGTGTTTGTGATGTTTATAGGTCCAATAGCAGCTGTCGACTTTGCCCTAATTCCAGGGAACAACATCCAGCTGCCTTGCCAACTTCACTCCAACCTGGCACAGGTCCACTGGAGGTTCTCTGACCTCCACCTTGAAACTAACAACAAATACTACATCTATAGCAGAGGCCTCCTCATTCTGAACACATCTACATCAGATGCAGGCTTGTACTTTTGTGACTCAGTTGAGCAGATAAACAGCAGGATATACAACAGGACCGTGGCAGTTTATCATTTACAAGTCTTTGAACCACCAGTGGCTGTCAGCCCCGGTCCTGGGATAACAGTCACAAAATACTTCATTCAAACTTCCAAAACTGCAACAAATGGGTCACAGCCGGACCTTGAGAGCGAAGGCTTGCCGCTGCCTGAGAATCAAAGAGACACTGGCAAGATAAGTCGCCTGGAGGTGGCTGTGGCTCTGCTGTCACTGTTCTGTCTCTCCCTTATCGGCGTCATATTATGGTTCTGGAAGCAAGGGCGCTGGAAGTGTTTCAGGTTTGCTCAGAACTCCAAGGGCATCGAGGGGAAGATGCCGCCAGCAAACTACACCCACATCCAGAACAGAAACTCTGAAATTAAGCCCCTGGGGGCAGAGGCAGGGAGACCTTGCACAGCCAACAATAATCACACTGCTGTAAACTTCAAAGGGAACGGAGAGTACCACTTCCCAACTCTGGCCAACATTTCAAGTCTGGATGGTCTAAGATACATCCATGATGAGTCAGAGATTTGACTCTGCTGAGGTACACACTTCAGTCCAAGGTCTGCACCAGTGTAATAATTACCTTCCCACATGTGTACTCGAGAGATGTGTTTTACATTATACAGGTACGTCTCAATAAATTAAAATATTTGAAAAAAAAAAAACTACTACTATTTTTTTCAGTAATTAACTTCAAAATTTTTATTTTTTTGTCCGTTTTGAGGATTATGGATTACAGCTAATGAAAACCAGAAATTCCGTTTATCAGAAATGCTTATATTATATTATATTATATTATATTATATTATATTATATTATATTATATTATATTATATTATATTATATTATATTGTATTACCCTCAGTCAGTGACTACTGGCTGGACAACGGTCAAATCAGCAGTCCTCCCCTCGATTGAACAGGCCATAACATAATATTCCTATGATATAAGTATTTCTTTTTTAACTGGTCTAAATAATATTCTAGTTTAAGGCCTAAATTTTAAGTTGGCGTCTCTGAACTGCAATCAAAAATCTACTGAAATAAACGCTTGGAAATTATCACGAGTTTCACTTTCTGAACTGAATTACTGAAGTAAACGAACTTTCTGAAGATATTCTAGTTTATTGAGATACACCTTTAAATGCTAAATCGGATCCATTTTTTTTTTCGTGGGTAATTTTCGATGTCTTTCTAGGCAGCTGATATTCCTTAAAAAGACATAACTTGTAATACCCCTGCCCAAAATATTGTTGTGGTCTCTGTAATATATTTGTGTATAGTCAATGTTATTTTTTTGGAATATTTATTGGAGGAAATCATGTTTTTATCTTTCATCTGTTTTATTCTAAACTTCAAGAAAACAGCTGATCTCCGAGCACTTTTAACTTAATGGATCCTGCTGTATGTTATGTATATGGATCGATATTCCAAGGGTCTTTTGGTTTAGTTCATTTTTCTTTTAACACTAAAAATCACTAATTCAATTATTTAAAAAAAAAAAAAAACAGTATTTCATTCATAATTTTCCTTCTTAACAAAAATAACTTTTTTTTATGATAATCATCTAGTAGCGAGGTTATTTTTACTTTTTTGTTTTGGTGGTGTACACAGCTTTACTTCAGATTGCAGTCTTACTGTAGTGTAACTCTGAAAAAGATAAAGCTGTTGCAGGAATATAGAGATGTGGGTATAAATTTCAGGTAGCAAATCAACTGAGCGGTCCAACACATGTAAGGGTTTTGGGTTTGGCCTTTGGAAAACACTGCCTTGCTCAAGTTAATGATAAACAAATGTAGCTTACTTATCTCAAGTCACAGAAAAAGACAAAATGATTTTTTCATTGCCGTCTTGGAACCATCCCTTGTTTCATCTCACACAAGTGTTGATATAAAAGGGATTCAATGAGATTCTCATTAAATATGTATCAGTATGGCATAAAGAAGTGGTCTTGTACATAATTAGGTTTAAAAAATGCTCCAGGGCAAATGTTGCTTCTGTTGTTGCATACATGTATTATTTAAATAATATTCTTTCAGCCAATTACAGCTGTTGCCACAAGGCTTACAAAGACTGGATCATACTAATCTTAGATGGGATGTTTTTAGAATCCACCCATATTTAATAAGATACGTTCTTAGTTTTAGCTCTCTTTGGTTATTTAAACACCAAAGTTGCCAGATTCAAGGCTTTTTAAATATCCCAGATTCTTTATTGACATTTCACAACTTTACCTGGATAAAAAAAAAACACATGGAAATCAATTCTTGTGTTGCAAACTCAAACTTCATAGTATTGTATTAGGATTTTATGTGACAGACTAACACAAAGTAGGGCATCATCGTGAAGTGGAAGGAACAGTATGCGTGGTTTTGAAAATATTTTAACTATAAAGATCAACATTTCCATTCAGCCCTGCATCAATGCATCATAGAACCACCTTTTGTTGCAACTACAGCTGCAGTTTCTCTTAAGGTGTGTCTCTACTTGCCTTGCATATCTAGAAAATAAAATGTTTGCTCGTTCTTCTTTGCAAAATAGCTCAAACTAAGTCAGACTGGATGGAAAGCATTCCTGGACATCAAGTTTTCAAGTCTTGCCACAGATTCTCAGGTGGACTTAGGTCTGGACTTAGACTGGATCAATTAAAAACATAAACATGCTTTTATTTAATCTACTCCATTGTAGCTCTGGTTGTGTGTTTAGGGGTTTTCCGTCCGCTGAAAAGTGAACCATCACCCCAATTCCAGGTCTTCTTTACCCTCCAACGGGTTTACTTCCCGGCATTGCTCTGTATTTAGCTCTATCCATCTTCAACTCTGACCAGCTTCCCCTCCTCCACTTTTCACCGTGGTGACGAAATGCACACTAAAACATAAAAGATTTTTTATGTCTTAATATTAGAAACGATGCATCATTTTTCTTCTACATCAAATACTGCATTTGTTTGTGTTTCCCATCAACATAAAATCCCAACAGAATACTCTGTTTAAAATTTGGCAAAGTGTGGAAAAGTGCATAGGAATAGGGATATAAATAGGGGTAATAATGTGGGGGAAAAACTGAAGTGGTGCACTCTTCAGCAGTGGCATCACTTAATAAAAATAAGGATTTATGATAAAGGCAAACTGTGATATGATTTAATAATCTTGCTTCTGAGTTGTGGTTAAAGGACATGAGTGAAAGTGAGAAATTGTGAAATAAGTTGCACACACTGTGAATAAAGTCATTTATTGAAATGTTGCAATATATATATATAGGATACTTTCATACATCCACTTTATTTTCAGAAACCAAATGCAGAAGATTTAAAACATTACATTTGGCAGTTGGCCCTGAAGGACACTTTAGGAAAAAGTAAATAAAATGTGAAATCTACAATGCAGGCACCTGTTTCCTTTTACCTGTGATTTAGACATCAGGCAGGGTTTGACAAGCTCAAGATTGGACTTTAATTACATTTAATTACATTCCAGATGGTTCTGGAATGACAAAAGTTGAGTCAAACCCAAAATTAATCAAGTTAATCCATTGATGCATGCAGGTTTCAATCACTAGGCCTTTATAGTAAGATATCAGTTCACATGAAATGAATGTTATAGTGAATACATGCAAGCGTATTGTTATTAAACACACCCACATAAAACGAAGTGAAAGAAACATTAATGACAGCAGTACATAAGGTGCTTTCATCCATTAAAAGCAAACCGTGCAGCTTGAGAATAACAACTGAGAAATGTTGTGGCACAATGCAGTGTGTGCTTTGGGTGTGACTACAACTGGAGACGTAATGGGAGGCGGTGAGTGTTTTGGCATATTACTTTTAGTAAATAAATCAGACAGAAAAGTTGCTTCACTGAAGCATAAGATTAGTTTAACAAAAAAAAAAAAAAAGGCTCTTTGTTAAGGCGCAAGTCAAGCGGGAGACTTTTTAAACATACAAAAATAGTTAAGGCGCACAGCGAAATAAATCTCAACACAAGCATGGAAGCATCACCCATACTACTTTATGTAGCATGCAGCTGTGTAAAAACAATCCTAGCATTACAATATTCTATAAGGCACACATTCATTTATCTTTAATGTTTAGTCATTTCTTAGCTGAATGTCTGCAATCCAGTAAACCCCTTAAAACAAATCTTTTGAACTTAAGACTAAATGTTTTTTTTTTTACTTCATGTAAACAGTAGAAACAGAATGGCATTTTTTTGAAGACAACCACCCAAACAGTTTAGGGTTGCCTTGAGGACAAATTTTTAATAAAACAAATCTTCATAGCTATTCTCTCCTTTTAATTTAATAAAACAAAAACCACCTGTCTAATCTGTACTGTAAGAGTGAAATGCTGTGTTTTGAAGTGCTTTTTTTCAGCAATGTAGAAACGGCCAGTCATCTGTCTCCCCCTAGAGACGATTCCCAGCCATCACCAGTGGCTGTTGTCAGGATAACTCGGCACCGTGGTGGGGTACTGAGGCAAAGTCGGGCCTTGGGCTGACTGAGCGACAGCGTTGAATCCTGCTTCCCTCATCGGTGCACTCTTCCACAGTCCGGAGCTCCACTCTTCCTGAGCACGCCCCAGGCTTCCGCCACCACCTCGGTACAGTGTGTGCACCTGTGACATGAAAACATGAAGAAAAATGTTGATTTGGTGTACAGGGACGTCTCAATCAATTTGAAAAAAAATATTGAAAAGTTTTATAATTGTAGTACTTCATTTAAAAAGTGAAACTTTATATTATATAGATTCATTATAAGCAGAGTGAGATATTTCAAGCATTTATTTCCGGTAATTTTAATAATGACTTAAGGCTAATCGAGACCTGAAATTCAGTTTCTTCTGAGCTTTAAAACAAAACACCTTCATCTGAGGTGGTGACTGGGTCTTTAAACGAGTCATTTGGACCATTCTACATAATGTCGTGCTCCAAATCCCTTTCGACAGCTGATGCTCTTCACGAAGCCATCTTTACAGCATGAAGTAAATTTCCTGATTTGAAACACATCAAGCGTGTCTAAACGCATTCATCAAACAAATGGCGGGGCAACTCACAACCGAGACCCTTAAGCTCAGTTTTTGGTTTGACTAGTGATCTTTTTAAGCTTAAGACTATTTTTTGGTTTACTTGCTGCTGTTCCTAATTTTTGCATTTGAAGCTTGCCTTGCAGCCTGGCCAGCAGCGTGAAAATGTGAATGTTAACTTTTTGCCCAGATTCGGATGAGGAATGTATGCTTGGAGACAGAACCCTGAGAATTGCCAGCAATGACGTTTGGTGGCTCACCGTCCTTGTGGAGATTTTCCGCTGGACAACTTTCATGTGATTATGTAGGCAACAACATGAGCATAACATTTCTGTATGAAAAATATATGAAAAAATATTGATCTTATGTTCTAATTATCGGAGAAACTGGGACTTTACTGGCTGTGAGCCATAATCAAAACAGAAATAAATACTTGAAATATATCACTCTGCGTGTGGTGATACCATGTTTGCTTTTTTCCCCACACAAATGTTTCAGATCAACAAATTTGAATATTGGATAAACATAACCTGAGTAAATATAAAATGTAGTTTTTAAATGAATTTGTTCATCAATGAAGAAAAAAACCCCATCCAAACCAACCTGGCTCTCTGTGAGAAGGTAATTGTCCCCTAAATCTAATAACTAGTTGTCCCACCCGCAGCAGCAACAAGTGACATCAAGAGTTTACAATAACTGGCGAGGAGTCTTGGACATCACAGCTGAGGAGTTTTGACCCTCTCTCCTTTACAGAAATATTTTAATTCAGCCATGTTGGAAGGTTTTTGAGTATCAAGGACATGTTTAAGGTCATACTACAGAATCTGAATTAGATTTAAGTCCAGACTTTGACTAGGCCACTCCAAAAGAGATTCATTCAGAGGTTTTGTTGCTACTGTGCTTTGGATCATTGTCCTGCTGCAGAACCAACGTTTTCCTGGGCTTAAGGTCCTGTACTGATGGCTGGACCTTCTCCTGCAGGATGTTCTGGTAGAGAGCAAAGTTCATGATTCATTCCATCAGCGATGGCAAGTTGTCCCGGTCTGGAGGAGGCAAAACAGCCCCATTTCCTCACACCACCAGTCTGATGGTCTGGTTCTGAAATGCTGTTAGTTTTAGATCAGATGTGCCATGACCCACACCGTCCAAAAGTCCACTTTGTTTCGTCAGTCCACAGAATATTTCCTCAAAGGTCTAGAGGATCACCAAGATGTTGTTTGGTAAATGTGAGACAGGCCTTTGTTTGGGTCAGCAGTGGTTCTGGCCTTGGATCTCTCATATGGAGGCCATTTAACCCATCCTCTCTTTCTTTAAATCTGAATACGGATCTTAACTGAGTCATATGAGGCCTGCTGAGCTTTAGCTGTTGTTCTGGGTTGTTCAGCGTCCTCCTGGTTGAATCGTCGACGTGTTCCTGGAGTAGTTCTGGTTGACCCGCTCTCCTGGGAAGCTTCACCCCTGCTCCATGGTTTCTCCTGTTGTGGCTCTCACTGTGGTTCGCTGGCGTCCCAAAGTCTTACAAATGGTTTTGTACCCCTTTCTAGACTGATAGTTGTTAATGACTTTGTTTTTCTACTGTTTTTTATTTTCTTTTAGCTGATGTGCTGATTTTAGAGCTCCTTCAGCCATCAGAGCTGCTATTTAAGTTATTTTTTATATCTGCAGGTCAGGTAATAATCAGGCTGAGGGCTGGATTATAAAATTTAGCCCAGCTTTCTAAAAAATTTATTTTAATCAGTTAATTCACGATTAAACAAGGGAGCATTTCTTTTTTCCCAGATGGCAGAGTTGGTTTGAATAGTTTTTTTCCCTTAATGAATGAAATCACCATTTGAAAACTGCTTTTTGTATTTACTCAGGTTATCATTATTCAGTATTTAAATTCGTTCAGATCTGAAACAAATGTGTGAGAAAAAAGCGAAAACAGAGTATGTGTAAGGGGGGAAACACTTTTTCTCACCACTTTTTATGAAATTACAAAAATCCAGCAACTTTTCAATGATTTTCTAATTCACTGAAATGCACCTCCATTTTTAGCCACTGTCCAGCTTTTATGAAAAGGGCTAAACTCAAACAACTACATTTAAATATTAAAATCATTTTCAGCTCATGTGTTCACTCACCTTAATAAGAACCAGTGCCATTAACACGGTCACCACAGTGAAGAGCAGAGTTGCAATAAGCATCACTATAGCGGAGCCCACATTGTAGCTGAAAAACATCACTGTGGCAATCCAGCCGCTTTGATGCGTTGGTGAAGATGGGATGGAAGTAGTAGAGTTAGTGTTTCAGACAGCGCACACAGAGCATGGTGGATTTAATACAAACATCATCCAACGATTAGCCATTAAGCAGTGAGAACTGAGATGCAGTGACCCACAGCTGACTGATAATTCAACTAACTCAGTCTGACTAATTAAAACCACGAGTGAACAGTACAGTCATTACAAGCATGTGTGCAGTTCATTTACCATGTTTAGACTGCCAGAGGGAACATGCTTTATGTTGGATGTGTATTAGAGTCACAAATAAACAAAAGGGATGTGGGGGTGGTGTGGGGATTATAATTTTTATTTAAAAAAAAAAAAAAAAAAAAAAAGGATTAAAGTGAATATTGTGCAGAATAAATATTTAGATATGCAAGAAAAAAATGGCTTAGTTTGTTGAGAAACCATCTTCATTTCTTTTTTTTTTTCCCAAGGCTGATTAGACCTCATCAGAACGCCAATGTCACCAATAAACAGTAAATACCACGAACACACAAGCATAGAGGTGAAAAAGCATGCAAAATGACTTGATCATGAAGCCAAATAAGTATTCAAAGTTTAAACTAGTTCTCTGTTTAGAGCAAAATGAACTCATGATTCTGAAATCAACATCTCATGTTTTCCTAGAACCCAATAAGGTTGTCCGCTGTGTGCACTACTTTATGGGGACATCCTAAAAGGTGCTTTAAGGGGTTACTTGGGGCAACACACACTAGTGCGCATCGAACAGCAACATGCGGTCGGTGGTTAAAGCTCCGAGGCGTGGCACATCAAACATTTCTCACAAGATTGCCTATTCTGGTGAGAAATCTAGTTTAAGTGAAGATATAAAGAAGGAATGCTAAGCTAATGTTCTGAAATCATTTAAAAGATTTACATGGTAATCATTTTACAGCAGAATACATTTATTTTAATGTAGTAAGAAGCTTATTTAGGTAGGCTATGACACCTGCTGACATTAATAGCCAACTGTATTTGGCAGAAATTCACAGAAATGGCGATCCGACCTATTTCGGCGCGCTTTGTGTAACGAGTCCAGTGTGTGGTAAAGGTATAGTTTGACGCGTCCAACTTATAGCCTTTCACACATTGTTCTTACACATCATTGTGTTCTTGTTTAAATCATGCTTGTAAATGCTAAAGAAAGACTGTTTTAGTTTAAGGTGATTTTTTTCTATTTTCCCTAAAAGTTATCTGTCAGCCTTACAATCTGAACCTAGGAATGGGCTGGTTACAGGTGATGAGCCAAACCAAGGCTATAAATATTTACGCTTTCAAAACCGTTTAGGTTTCAGTCATACTGTTTCTGTGGTTCAGAGTCTAATAATACGGTCAGAGAGAAAGTGCCAGAATGACTAGAGCTTTCTCTGGTCGTTTGAAGCACAGAGTAAGATCTGAGCGTTTTTATGGTTGATCAATTGTACAAATAATGTAATAAAGACAAATTCAGCTCTTGTTTAGAAAAACATATAATTAAAAGTGTAATTTCGCAGTTTGATTAACAGTAGACATGATAACACTTAGTGTAAGTGTTAATGTCCTTTATGGAAGTGTGTACTTTTAATTCAGTTGTGCAATTATTTTAGTTATTGTTTATCTTTAGTGTGCCACTGTTTGCTTTCATTTGCCAGTTTGTCAGTTTAAAGCAAACATAGATCTATATTTTTTACAATGTATACAAGGATCTGGTCCTTGCACAGTATTCAGCAGGAGCCCTGTAAAATGTATGTCTATCTGGTAGTTAGTTAGTATTTTCATTAGTGATAAATTACAGAAGCTACTTCTTTGCTGCTCCAATTGTGAGCTTCATTCTGGCTCCACGCTAACATGTGTTATTATTAGCCACATTAGCTTCCAATTACTTATTTAGTAGCCGACAGAGCCCTCAGCTGATGAACATTTTCCTGTGTTTATTTGTATCACAGTAGAACGCAGCGTT
The DNA here is from genome assembly GCF_021462225.1 of Girardinichthys multiradiatus. NCBI lineage: Eukaryota > Metazoa > Chordata > Actinopteri > Cyprinodontiformes > Goodeidae > Girardinichthys > Girardinichthys multiradiatus. The sequence continues at coordinate 34,301,720 of NC_061802.1, forward strand.
GCGTAATCCGAAACCTCGACCCTGGGAAGCGCATCTATGATGATGAAGCATAGACTGACAGAACATTCTCATTAGGCTGTCCATGCAGCTAATATTTAAACAGATAGCTTTAGCTCCTGTCATCCAGGAGGTTTGTTCCTTCCCTGTTGCAGATACGGGGGCATTACGGACCTTTTAAAGTTGCTCTCATCTGTGTCGTTGCGTTAGCTTGTGGCATTAGCGCAACTAGCATGGGCCACCGTTGGGCATTCTGGGTTTTTTACCCGTCTGTCTGCTTAAGAGGAAAAGTACCTCCAAACAAGGCTTTTGTGTTTGCCTTGTCGGCTTAAGAGATATGCACGTATTTTTCTGGCTGTACAGTTTAAACTTCCAGCAGCTCATTGGTGGTGGTCAGGTATGGCTGCAGGGAGGGGAGGGCTGAGTGAATGGGCCAGTTTTTAGCGATTTTGACACATATTAGTATTTTTTTATTTATTTTCTAGTATCGGTTATATCGAAATACCAAGTATTTTAACCACCCTAGTACAAATGGCTACAGATGGTTATAAAATGAGGGTATGAACTGACCCACAACCTTTAAAACACACGCATTGAAATAACTATTTGCAAGTGCGGGTGTTGACATGTGCTTTGTGTTTAGAATACAGAAAGCTTCATTCCTTAACCTCTTAAACCTCAACCACCAGTACTAGGGGAAAGGTTAACTTCACCTCACACACTCAGTATCATAAAATCCATTCTAGCCAGTATACACTGAGATTTTGCGCTGTCGCAGACGAACTACCAGGATTGTAGGAAAATCAGGTCGAAATCTTTGGCCGTGGCTCTAAATCCACGATCTTAAGTCATTTCGTGAGACAGGTTCAAAGGATGGCTAGTGTCAGTGTCTTACAACCAAAGATACTCTGTGATAAATATCCGACAGTGTCAGATACTTAGAACTACTATCTCACAGTGTGACAGCTGCTACGATCTTCCTCTACTATTACACCAGTAGAAATGAGCAGGCAATGACGCAATGGCTGGTTGGTCAACCAGCATCCCAACTTGACGTCTTTTCTTCAGCTACGACTGCATCCAAATTCTCCTCCTTTTCTTGATATTTGTTTTGATGCGCATAAATGCTGCAACAACAAGGGCAGCGCTCTTCATTGTGGGTTTGTTGTGGTCGTCTCTGATGGCGCTGATGGACGCCATACGCTAATAACGTTGCCAATTGCTAAAACTGGGTCTATGCTGTTCACCACATGGTCTCTAAACACACAACCAGCATGTCCCCTGAAGGCAGAGATTTTAAAAATATAAGTTTTATCACAATCTACCCAGGATTTACTCAACCAGCAGCAAAGGAACATTAATTATATTTTGCCGTATTGTTTCGACTCAAAAACCCTTTGGGAGTTAAGAGGTTAAGACAATACAAATACATAAATATTATGAAACTAAAATAAGAACTAATACTGACAACACTGATCATTAACCTTTCTTCACCTTGTCTACCCTCCTGTGTTTACACATTCAATATTAGGACAAAAATGGCACAACAAACCTGGCCTTACCCCACAGTACAACACAAATGACAACGAAGTAACATCTGAACAAGTTTAATCCAAATGTCTTTGTTTTACGATTAGATTAACTGCCTGTTAACAGACTAGATATAAAATGCATGTGCCGAGTGGAAAGACTCTTTCCCTGCTAAGTCCTTGAGTTGTCTAATAAAAAATAATAATAATAAACAACTGGCAGACATAACAGGCAAAGTATTCAATGTTGGTTTGGTTCAGACTCACCATGTTCCCCATCCAGAGATGCCTATAGTCTGGATGAGGGCCAGGACACATTGAAGGAAAAAGATGAAGAAGAAGGCCATGAAGTTGAAGGAGCTATCAGCTCTGTGAATAACAAAAGAAAACAGAAGGTCATAACACCATAGAAATGAATGCTCAGAGCTGCTTCATTTTTCTTTGATTCTTTTTTTAGGCGAACAAGTGACACCATGAAACATGATACTATCAACAAAACAAGTTGTGGAAAGACCAAAAACACCAGGCTGCATATTTGAATCGGAAAACAAAAAGCTTTTTTGACACAGCATTATCCCTTTGCACCTCTATCGGCGCATAAATAACATTTAATTCCTTTTTCAGCTGATCTACACACCACATATATAAAATTGGTTGCTAATGGAAATAGAACAATGCATAAAGTATTCACACCTTTGGAGCTTTATCACATCTGGTCACGTTACAACCCTGAACGTCAATGTATTTTATTGGGATATCTTTCAACAGACCAACACAATTTGGCACATAATTGTGAGGCTGACAGAGTCCACCTACGACTAAACTTATTTTAGTATTAATACGGCTATTCTGAGATGTCCTCGTGTGTTTGTTCGAGAACATTAGGGAATAAACATCATCATAAAGACAAAAGAACACAGCAGACAGGTCAGGGATCAAGTTGTGGAGAAACCTAACGCAGGGCTATGTTGTAAAACAATATCTAACTGACAGGCTGGATGAGAAGAGTATTAATCAGAGAAGCAGCCAGGTAGCCCAGGGTAGCTCTGGAGGAGATTCACAGCCTTACTACACAGTTAAGAGTCATCCCATTCATAAATCTGGCCTTTATGTTCTTCTTTAAAAGATGGTCATTGTTGAAAAAAAGCCATAAGAATGTATAGTTTGCCACAACCCATGTATGGGACAAATGAATCATGTGGACGAATTGCTTACAAACAAAATGCTACGCGTGGCAAGAAACTAACACATATCACCTTAAACACACCTTACACGTAGTGAAACTGTTGAAGCAATGTACTTTGTTAAACTGTGTTCTTGCCATAAGAAAGCATGTTCCTGTCAAAAGATAAAATAACAGCTTTGTTTTGTCCACTTCAAGTGAACTGGACAAGAACAGCTCGGATATGGAAGGAGTGGAAAGATTAATGAAGTTGATGTGATCTAGATAGTCACGTAGGCTAGTTCGGATATCCTGCAGATGTGATGTTGCTCATGTATTCCGGGAACCGCTGCTATGAGTCTGTTGTTATGAGCGCCAGAAGATGTGTGTAAACCGGATTGTTACATTAGATTGGTCAAGAATACCCCCAGTAAGAATTGACGAGGGGGGAATTTTTTTGGTGAAGACGTTTTTGTGCACTGAATAAAGGTTCCCCCGTGAAGACCGGGAGGAGAGAGAATTCTGAGTTTTGTGTCTAATTGTTTAACTTGGCATCACTGCCGCGCTCTTCCAAAAAACATGGTACGGGCAGCGTCATTCTGTGGTAATGCGTTTCTTCAACATGGACAGAGAAACTGTTGAAGGTTGGTGGCAAAATAGACGCAGCTATTAAACCAAACCCCCCACCCAAAAAAAAAAAAAAAAAAAAATGCATCGAGGTTGTTGCAATCCAGGGTGGGCGATATGGACTTTGAGTTTTATCACAAAATTTTGTGGTACTATTGTGATAACGAAAAAGGTGATGATAAAAACCGACTGTGTGTTTTTTAGATAGCTATGGTTGTGACTCCATGTCATGGCAATCATCGCACCACATATACAAATACTCCTCTTTAAAAATACACTTATTTTGAAATAGCCTTCTTAAGGACACCGGTTCCACAAAGGAGTGTGGTTTTCATCACTAAACTGCAAATGGTAACTGCGTGAAATCATATTTTTGCATTCATTGATGCTCTCATGGAACAAACACTGGAGAAACTGGTAAAAGTAAGATCCCAACAATATACCTAGTTTTTGGAGTTTTCAAACATCAGTTGGAATTTATTGTTCAAATTGACAATCATTCAAAATTCTTATCAATAGAAAATTTTCACGATAAGCAATACAGTAAATGTCCACCCCTTGTTGCAATGTGACAAAATGTGACAAAGAGGTGTGAAAGCTTTTAAGGCATGCAAAGACTCCTTCGTGCACTTGAGATTAAATCAAAGCATCCAATAATACATGACATGTTTTAATGGGATTAAGAGTGGCCCATTTACCTGAAAGCTTTGTAGAGTGGCCTGAACCAACATGTGTAACTGCAGGGGCTGAACAGAATGACCCAGAGCAGAGAAAAACCAAAGTTTGCGGGACTTCCGCCTCCAGCCCACCAAGCAATGCATGAGATGACATTAACGCACAGTGTGGCTGAATACACTGAAGACCAGAAAGGAAAGGAGGTGGTTTTAACTTGAAGTGAATGGGACATTTTTTCTTTATGATAAATGTTTCTAAGCAACTTACTCAACCAAAGTGTGTAAACTTTGCGCACCAGCTGCTTGTGAGGTGCAGGGATTTCCTCATCGATGTTTTGGTAAAAGCAGGGCTTTATTTTCAGGAACTTTGGCAAGGGAGGAAAGTTATTTACCTTCTCTAAAACAAAGAGAAAACATTCACAATCATTCCAGTTTCTTACTCATTTACGTTTAAGAGTCATATAATTTGCAAAAAATATATATTAATTTATTTTAGGGATGATGACAAAGTGTGGAAAAATGTAGATTGAAGAGATAAAAAAAACTAAATCATTATACAAACCTGCCATATCGAAATCCTCTTTCTTTCCTAAATAGCAGGAAAACAAAGATTTATTACCTATAAATACTCAGATTTAAAACAACCGATATATTCACAAATTCCATTAGTTTATGTTATTCTTGTTTATTTATTTCCCACGTCGGTTTCTACGGATTCGCAGGCTGTACTGTTTTAAAACGATTGTAATTTCGGCAACAAACCCCAATATATTTGACTTGTTACAAGGAAGCGGCACATTTCATACTGAAGTTAAATAATAAATAAAAAAACGTCTTTACAATCAGCGAGAATCTCCAAACTGCCCATTTCGACTTTGGTCAAGCATGTGAATAATTTAACAACCATATCGCAACTTACACTCGTATCTGAAACCGGTTTTAAGTTATCCAATGTCAACGTTGTGGGTGAGGGATAGCATTCAGCGAAAAGCAGCTAATTTGCCTTGTTGGATCGGTAGTCCAACCAAGACCAAAGAAGAGCGCCAACTGTCTCTTTATTTGCTTTGTTTGACTCGCTGTTTGAGAGCGGACACAAACAGAAACTGTTCAGGCTGTCACGTGAACACAAACGAAATTAAAGAAATTATACTTTTACCGGGAGTCGATATATCTCCTTACGCTTCCGTCGATAACTGCAGGAGTCCAGGAACCACTTAGGATGCGCTTATTGACCTCATGTCAAACGTTTTATGGCTGCGCCGAATCCTCTACTATTTTGTAGTTTAATACTGTTCTTTTTGTTGGCGTACGTTCCAGCCGTGGGGTCAAAAATAACTACAAATCCCAGAACGCACGTGGTAAACGGAAATCGCATGACCACAATGTGATAACAGTCCTCTGTCTCCACCCAGTTCATTATCTTCAAGCAACTGTAATAAATGCTTGGAATTCTGAACGAGGAATTAATCTTAAATGTGAACTTTTTCTAAACAGCTGACAGATTTTTCACCGAGTTAGTTAAAACTGTGGGTGATGATTAGCGTGAATAACGATAAAGGCTTTTTATAATAGAACTACTTGGCTTTATATCATACACAACTTTATTCGTTTTACTTTTTATGACATTACTGAGAAAAAAAATATAGATTATCATATCCCCCATTTATCTCCACATGGTCAACCTAACCATAAACATGGGAAAATCGCCGCCATTTTTTGAGTAGCATTTCTGTTCAAATACAGACATTTTCAACGATTAACTGGCGTGCCTGTGCGGTTTGTTGGTATACTGTGGGGGATTAGAAAAAACAAAACAAAAACCAGGCTGTTCTGTTTCACATTAAATAGGAAATTAAGAAATTAAACCACAAACAAATAATACTACATCATTTTCATAAGCATTTGTTGAATTAATTAATTCACATTTCTGTTTAATATTTAAAATATATATATTAATTTAATATTCTTCAATTGTTATAACTATAATTGAATAAAATGTGTTGATATGGTATATTTTTCAGAGGTATATTAAGGCAAGTTTCATTTAGATTGTTAATTTCTTATGTATTTTGATCTCCAGGTGTTGTTAAAAAACCCTTCTCAGAGTTTATCATTGCTTATGCTACAGTTAGTTATCGATTATATAAAAA